>NC_073403.1:14695805-14995805 GCF_028641065.1 Leucoraja erinaceus
TCTACTGTCACACGAGATATGGTTTCACTACAGGAACAGAAGAAGTCCAGCAAGCTGGAGGAGAGCATGAAGATGTTGGATTATGAGATGAAGAAAACCAACGACCTCCTCTACAGGATGATCCCCAAGCCTGTGGCCAAAATTCTGCGCAAAGGAGTCCCCTCAGTCAACACTTGTGAAGTAGGACTTTTTATGTTTTATGTTAAATTTTTCTTTAATGTGGTGCCTTATGTTTATTGGTGCTGCAAATGGCAACATATTTCATTACACCAGAAATGGTGCATGTGACAAAAAATGTCCTTTGTCCTTTGTCCTTCCTTTTTCTTCCTCCCCTTCTTTTCCATCCCCTCATTTTCCCACTCCTCCCTTCCCCAAACCACTCTGCCCCTTTGGTCTATCATCACATGGAAACTGGAGGCGGCATTGATAGGGTTGGGTGATCTCAAGCTACAGAACAATATCAGTCGGTAAATTGGACAGAGAAAAGCCAGATGGAATCTATTCCCAATTAGCAGGGTGTGATGCATTTTGCAGGATCTTACGAGGGTGTTACATACACCATTGGAGATCGATGTGAAGAGATGTCCCTCATATATAATGAGGTGGCGGAAGGGGGTCGAGCTCGTCCTCCTTCCATGTTGGATATCTGAGGGAGGGCACAAGAGGGGTGAGAAGGGTAATGTATGTTGGGTTGACATGCTGTCTAACACTGATGAATGTCCTGCTTCAGGTATTCCCTGATGTTACCATCCTCTTCAGCGATGTGGTGGGCTTTACCCGGATTTGCAGCCTCATTACTCCAATGCAAGTGGTATCGATGTTGAACACAATGTACACACTGTTCGATACGCTGAGCGAGAAGCACAGGGTGTTCAAGGTTAGTGCGTAAGCCATTTAGAGAGGAAATACTTTTTCACACAGAGAGTTGTGAGCCTGTGGAATTCTCTGCCTCAGAGGGCGGTGGAGGTCGATTCTCTGGATGCTTTCAAGAGAGAGTTAGATGGAGCTCTGAAAGATAGCAGAGTCAAGGTTATATGGAGAGAAGGCAGGGATGGGGTACTGATTGTGGATGATCACATTGAATGGCAGTGCTAGCTCTAAGGGCTACTCCTGCACCTATTGTCTATTGTCTATTGAATACAAATACAAATACAAGGAGAGCAATTATGTTGTGGGTGAACAATCAGAACACAGGTCAATTACACAATGCAGCCACACTCACTTTTCTCCAACAATGCATTTGTTTCTGCCCCTGGTGAAGATTTCAGTAGCCTGGTTATACAGATGTTATTCCCTTCTCAAACTTTGTGATTTTAATACACAGTGCTGATGTTTTGTGCACTGCCTTTTTAACTACCTTACCCAATTGTGATGCCCTTCAGGGTCTCTCTCGACCTCAGTACATCCCAAGGCTCACCCATTCTTTGTGGATATCCCACCCTTATTAGACCTCCCAAAATACGTGCCTGGGTTTGTTCTCAGAAGACAGTTTTTGTTTGGGTTATGTCATGGTAAGTAGGGTGTGAATATGAGTTTTTTTCCCAAGCTTCCATCATCTGCAGTTCTTTGTGTCTACATGTCTAACATGCTGCTTGCAGGTGGAGACAATTGGAGATGCATACATGGTGGTAGCAGGAGTACCGGAGAAAACCACGTTCCATGCCCACAATATCTGTGACATGGCTCTAGATATGGTACGGTCCATGGACCACCTCAAGGAACCATCCACGGGGAACAACATCAAAATCCGTGTTGGTGAGTATGCAACTCGCAGTAGGATAGGTGGAAAAGTGGTGATAAAAGAAAAATCAATCAATGTACCCTCCGCCTCACTCCCATCCCAGACTCCCGTTTGCCTCTGTCACACCCCAATCGCGGCTAGAATTATGTTGTTATATCGGTGAATGTGACGCCATATGGGCTTGGAGAGGGGTAGTTTTGGTCTCGTGACCACAGACGGTCTCTGTCACTTTTACAATGTGACTGGCCGTTCGTATTGTAATTACACAAAGGTGCGATTGACTCTTCCAGTCGTCACTGGACGGGTCTCGTGAGGACACAAATCTTCATTGAATGTTTTCTCCCCGTGACCAGGTGTTCATTCGGGAATGGTGGTGGCAGGAGTAGTGGGGCATAAGATGCCTCGCTTTGGGCTGTATGGGGATACTGTCCACTCAGCATCAGCCATGGAAAGCAATGGCAAGGTAGGACTGGAGGCTGGGGTGCTCTGCGATCCTCTCTGGAGCCCTGCTCTGTGCTGGAGTTTCAGTTCTCAGGTCAGTAATACATTGTTACTTAACTTATTTTTCTAGGAAATGCATGTACAGTTGAGCAACGCTACGTACGAGCACCTTATCGACAGCCCTTTCATCTTCGAGCGACGTGGGATAATTACAATTAAGGTACGATGCTGGATTGCATGTCCTCTCTGCAACGCATTGGATCACTAAGATTTGTTAGCAACCCAGCCTGTGTAGTGTTTGATTTCCATTTAGTCTCTGTGACACTGAAGCCAATGGTGACATTTCAGTGTGGAAACAGGCCATTTGGTCCACCACATCTGCACTGACCAGTGGGAACCCATCAATCCCACTTTCCAGGCCTCGGTCCTCAGCCCTTAGTCTAGGCAACTCTGGTGCTCATCCAGATTCTTCTTAAATGCTGCCAGTGACTCTGCTTCCATTGCTCTCTCCAGCAGTGTATGCCTGGTATTCACCACTCTCTGGGTAAAGGAAGTCTATCTCAGATCCCCTCTCAATCTCTTCCTCCTTACCCTAAATCTATGTCCTCTCCTTTTATTCACTTCTGATATGGATAAAGTTTACCTGCACTTTACTGTATCTATACCTCTCATGTCCCCTCATAACCTCTTCCACTCCAGGGGGAGAAGACCTGGCCTCTCTCGTTTGTACTCATTACTGAAACAATTCCCAGGCAACATCCTGGTAAATCACATCTGCATCTTCTCCAGCGCTATTATATCCTTCCTATAGTGTAGTAACCAGAACTGCATACAGTAGTTCAGCTGAGGTTTCACCCTAAGGAGAAGAAACAGTTTAACCCATATCCCAAAGACACGTTGCGTTGTAGGTTAATTGACCTCTGTACATTGCCTTGAATGTGGATCTGAAAGTGGAATAACATTGAACTAATGTCAACGAGTGATCAATGGCCGGCGAGGACTCCGTTGGCCGAAGAGCCTGTTTCCATGCTGTATCTTTAAACTAAACTAAACTAAAATGTTCTCCTTTACTCACCAAAGCCCGGCGTTTTGACGCACTTTGACTTCATTGGCAGCACTTCCACCTGAAGACAGCCCTTCTCAAGATGCCTCCTTTTTATTTGCTGCTGGGCAACTTAGCACAAGAACAGTTTGGTTGATTGTGTGGAACATTCTCATTTTTTACTTTAAGGCAGCCTGTAACTCGTGTGATTCTTCTGTTAGGGGAATGTGGAAATCGAAACATACTGGCTGAAAGGAAAGCGGGACAAGGATGGCAATGCACAGGCTGCCTGTCCACAGTTTGATCATCAGACAATGAACACGACAAACGCGTCACCACATGGTTCACCACGCAGTGACACAAAGACGGTAAGACTTCCATGTACTGAATAATGTTTGTACCAAACATAAAAAAAGGGGAATGGTTATGTGATGAAAAGGCAGCAAATGCTTGAGATGCATAAATAATATAATGGCAAACTAATCATTGGATATGCATGCATGGACTAATGTGTCCCCCACCATGTGGCAGCGAGTGTTTTTATCAGTTGCTGGATGCTGCAGACATCTATGCGATCTGATCCCAACACAGTGATTACATTAAGGGACTAGCAGCCAGAATTCTAGAGCATTGATCCAAAGACAGAAAGGTTAATCCCATGCAGGCCACCGGGGTCCAGATCATGGATCAATGTCGGAATGAACAGCATTAGTGAGGCTCTCCATCAAAATCATCGGCTGGACTGCTGCTCAGAAAGCAAGGGCCAGGGGCATTGTTAGAAGAAGAATGGATCAGGTTAAGGCAGGGTGTTGAGAACGGCTGGCGCGATGGGATGGACGACACTGTGCTGTGTTGGGTGCAGAGTTCATTTCATGCAATCCATCCACTGGGTGTGTTTTCTGCACACAGAGGCTTGGGGGCTGGGACGATTGCGAGTGGCATTGGGGGTCAGCATCATGTAGTGGATCATGGGAGGAGAAAATATCCACAACAACAGATAGGTTGTTGTTGGGGAAAGGGCAGGGCAGGGGCGGTTGAGGTCGCTGAGGCCGAGCTCAGTCAATGAGAGGCTCGAGGGGACATTAATGAGCAAGAAAAAGAACTGGAGTAACTCAGTGGGTCAGGCAGCATCTCAGGAGAATATGGCTCCCAATGCACAAACAATGAATTGATTGATTTCTGTAGACAAAGATTACCAGTGAAGTCAATACAGTTCTATTCATTTTTACTTGTTTGTTTTGTTGTCACTGCCTGTCTGATAACAGACTGGGTGTATCGTTGATAGTTTATCCCAGACATTTGCTCGAGCTTTGTTCTCCTTACCCTTCAGATACATCTAACCAGCATGAAAGAAGATGAAAAGTGGGGGCATCTCAGAATTTAAAAAAATATAGTAAACTTTCAGGACTAATATAAAAACAGTAGATTAGAAATTCTTGTGCTTAAATCCACAGTTGCATGTATATTGAGATACATCTGTGTGTGGAGTTTGCACTTACCTGTGACCACAAATTTCGCCTGGTTGCTTGGGTTGCTTCCCGCATCACAACCGTGCTAATTGGCCATGTAGGTGGGTGTTGGGCGAGATGGGGGAATTGATGGACATGAGCGAGAATAAGTGGCAAGCGTGAATGACCTGGGAGCCAGCATAGACCGATTCACCAAATGTTCCTTTGTGTGACACAAACTAAGCCGGTAAGAAATGCAATCCATGGTACTGAATAATGTTTGTACGTTGGTCAAACATAAAAAAAAGGGGAGTGGTTAATCTTCCCAGATGAAAAGGCAAGCAAATACTTTTTGGTCTTCATCTTGCATCAGTGTGTAACATGGATCTTGGTAATTGGATGAATTTGAAACTGTCGACTATCTCTAGAGTAGCTCCGTTGATGAGGACTAGGTTGTGTTCACCCCCGTTTGTCCCCTTTTAGGTAAGGGGATCAAAGCTATTCACAGGATGAGTCTGAAGAAGGGTCTCGACACGAAACGTCTCCTTTCCTTCGCTCCATAGATGCTGCCTCACCCGCTGAGTTTCTCCAGCATTTTTGTCTACCCACAGTATTCCTTGGTATGCCTCAGCAACACCCATATAACAATACAAATACTTCCTACTCTTACACTCCAACCATTGTTCAATAAAGGTCAATAGGTTATTTGCCTTATGAACTACTTGCTGCACTTGCCTGCTAACTTTTTGTGATTCATGCACTCATGCACTCTTGCTCCCCCTCGACCCCCATTCTTAACAAGGACGGAGTCCCCCTTGTCCTCACCTTCCACCCCATCAGTCGTCGTATACAGCATATAATCCTCCAACATTTTTGCCACTACCAACGGGATCCCACTACTGGTCACATATTTCCACCTCCACTCCTTTCTGATTTCCGCAGCGACCATTCCCTCCGTACCTTCCCCTGCAACCTGTCCCTTGACCTCCCCCCTCGACTCCATCCAAGGACCTAAACAATCTTTCCAGGTGAGGCAAAGGTTCACTTACACCTCCTCCAACCTCATCTATTGTTATCCGCTGTTCCAGGTGTCAACTTCTCTTCATCAGCGAGACCAAGCGCAGGCTCGGCGATCATTTTACTGAACACCTCCGCTCAGTCCGTCTTAACCTACCTGACCTCCTGGTGGCTCAGTACTTCAACTCCCCCTCCCATTCCCAATCCGACCTTTCTGTCCTGGGCCTCCTCCATTGTCAGCGTGAGGCCCAGCGCAAATTGGAGGAACAGCGCCTCATATTTCGCTTGGGTAGTTTACATCCCAGCGGTATGACTTCTCTAACTTCAGATAGCCGTTGCTTTCTCTCTCCTTCCCCTTCCCAGTTCTCCCACTAGTCCTACTGTCTCCGCCTACATTCTATCTTTGTCCTACCCCTCCCCTGACATGTCCGAAGAAGGGTCTTGATCCGAAACATCGCCCATTCTTTCTCTCCATAGATGCTGCCTCACCCGCTGTGTTACTCCAGCATTTTGTATCTACCTTAGATAATTAATTGGCTTTTCATGTGCCTTTATTTAAGAAGGCAAGCAGGGTGATAACCTTCCCATGATGGGATAGTTACTGGAGGCTATTCTCAGGGACATGATCTACCAGTATTTGGAAAGGCAAGAAAGAACTGATTAGGAAGTGCTATGTCATGTCTCACAAATATGATTGTGTTTTCTGAAGAACTAATCAAGGAGATGGACGAGAACAGAGTAATGTTATTTATATGGATTTCATAAAGCCCTTTGACAAAGACAAGCATGGTTGGCTGGTCTGGAAGGTGAGATCACTTGAAATTTAAGGTGATCTAGCCAATTGGATACAAATTTTGCATGGTGATAGAAAGCAGGGGTGGTTGTGGAGATCTTCAGATTGGAGGTCTGTGACCATCACATTACTTGCCCTAAAGTGGAATTTCTAGCTACACTGTCTTTCTCCGATATGGACAAGCAATATTTATTGAAGACCTTGTCCATGTCCTTGGCAACCTTGCTCCTTTGGTTGTTAAAAGGCCTCACTCTTATCCTCTTACTCTCAATATTGTTTCAACGAATGCAATCAACCTGGCGTGCACAAACAGAAGATCAAACAGAACAAGTTGTCTTACAATTTTAGGCTGTGCACGCCATAGGCAAGAAGAAGACTCTCAATATATTTAAAAATGCTGTGAGATTTACCTTAAACTTGTCTGCCAGCAATATTTTGTGGCACTTAAATCCACCTATCCAAATATTTTTGAAACATCTGTAATTGTATGCACCTCTACAGCATTCACTGGCAGATTATTCCATACGAACCTCTGGCGAAAAAGTTGCCTCTCTGGTCACTTTTAAATCTTTTCCCCAATACCTTAATTTATGCCCTCTAGTTTTAGACTCCCTTAATTTGGAAATAAACCTGTCACTATCCACCTTGTCTTTGGCTCTCATTATGTTATGTACCTCTGAAAGGACACCGCTAAAACAGCAAAACCTCAGAGAAAATAGTCACAGCCTATCCAGCTTCTCCTTATAACTCAAGCCCTTCAGTCCTGGTAACAGATTTATGAATCTTTTCTGCATCCTTTTCAGCTTAATGACATCCTTTCTACGGTTAAGTTTAGATTCATTATTGTCACATATACCCAGGTAGTGAAAAGCAGACAATATCAGACAATACTGTACATAAATATAATCAGGTCAAACTCATGTACAATAGGTACATTAAAGGGGAAGATAGAAAGTACAGAGTATAGTTTTCGGCATCATAGCGTAACAGTTCAATAGAAAAAGTCCAGGTACGGGATACTGAGTTGGATGATCAGCCATGATCATATTAAATGGCGGTGCAGGCTCGAAGCACCTGCACCTAATTTCTATGTATCTATGTCCAATATCCGTAATGGGGTTGAAGTGAATGGGATAGTACCCTCGATTATGGAAGAACCTCATAACATAGGGGAAGAAGCCGATAAGGATCTGATAAGGCCCCCGACGTATAAATACCCGATTACATGGTCTGTGGTCCACACTTTCAAGCTCCTATATCATCTGTCCAACAAGAATAGGGAGAAGGAATGGCCAGGTGGGAACAGATAGAGGGGCAATTTACAAGTGACTTGGATGAAAATATAGGTGATCTGTTGAATAAGTTCGCAGACGACACAAATATAGCGAATAGGTTTGTGTTGATTAAGTGGCACACAGATCAGGTGGAAAGTTGGGGAGAGTAGTTTGAATTTGATCTAGACAAGTGTGATGTTATGCACTCTGGGAAGCCAAATTCGTGTAGGACATATAGAGTAAATGTTATGGACTTTCGGAGCACTGGCGCATAGAGACCTGGGGGGCGGGTCCAAATCCATAGCTCACTGAAACTATAAAACAGGTGGATTGGGTAGTGAAGGTAGCATTTGGTGTCCTTGCATTGCTCACCTTGTCCATGCCAACTGTGATGCCTTGCTATGCTGATCCCATTTACCTGCATTTGGCCTCTATTCCTTCCCTATCCTATATGATGATGTTGAAATGTTCCTTCCAATTAAAAAGCATCATTAAGGACCATCCTTATCCTATTTCCTTATCTTGAACATTATACAGTTATGGTTAATTTATAGTTTGTTGCAAATACTGCGAAGTGATTACAAAATTAATGCTTTGCCATTTGCTTCTTGTTATAGTGCTGATGTTGCAGCCTCTTGTGGTGTTAATGCTGTGATAACATTGCTTCTCCACAGGGCTGCTACAAAGAGTCTTTCTTGGAGAAAGTGCCAGAGGATGTACCTGAAGCACTTGTGTGCCCTCATTTGGTTCCTCCAATGAGCCTGCCACTGTGTCCTCTTGCCGTGCCACAGAATGGTGCAGCCTCCACCAGGTCACAATTCTGCCTACTTGTCTGACTGTTCACAGACACCATCCTTTGTGGGTCATTGAGTGCACCTTTTGTTGGCATGATGTAGTTCTATATTACTAGCCTGCCATTTCATTGACTATTTTGTGTCATGCTATTAGGTTTGATATACTCCGGAGACTTCCCTTCGTGTTCTAATGGTAACACCTTGACTTTGTTGCTGTTAGTTCAGAGTTTTGGAATATTACTCATGTGTGACTGTCTTTGAGAACACTTTGCCCTGTGCGACTGCAAGCTGGATCGACAGCACGATTTGCAATCACACCCTTTCCCCCTCAGATCAGGCCTTTCTTTATTTTGAATAATAAAGTGATTGAAGTAGCAATGAGTGATTTGTTCTTCCAGGATTGTTCAAATCTAAACTGACCATCTTGTTCCTTTAGATGTGTCCTGCAGCCATTAGTACATCACAAAACACCGAGCAACACCCAAATCCCCAAAAGCAAATAAAAAACGCAGTAATTATCTGCATCACAATATATGCAAATATTTTATGGTTTACAATCATGCAAGCTCCAGGAAGAAATCTACTTAAACTTCTGGTTGGAGTGAGAGTGACTTGTTTCCACTCAGGTTCTGTTCTCAGGTGGGTAATTAAGTCGATGGGAGAGACTATTTCACTGATGCAGCAGAAAGTGCCAGGTGATAATTTATAAACAACTGGAGAGCGGTCCTGAGCTGCTATCTATCTCGTTGGAGACCCTCTGATCATCTTTAATTGGACTTTACTTTGCACTAAACATGATTCCCTTTATCATGTATCTTAACACTGTGGATGACTCGATTATAATCGTATTGTCTTTTCATTGACTAGTTAGCACGCAACTAAAGCTTTTCACTGTACCTCGGTACACGTGACAGTAAACTAAACTAAAATCAGATGGGCAGGTAGCTTGTGACACAATGCATTTCTTCCACTGCTTTGGAGAATGTCTGTGCGCTCCCGTCTCACAAACTTGAGATGTCCGTGACCACGATAATCCCATAAACATCAATGAAATGGAAGACAATGGGGCACCTATAGTGGGTCCACATCAAACCAGACATATGCAATTCAATGCACTGTGTGGAAAGGAACTAAAGATGCTGGTAAATACCAAAGTTAGACACAAAGTGCTGGAATAACTCAGCGGGTCATGCAGCATCTCTGGAGAAAAAGGATGGGTGACATATTGCAATTCAATGGAACAATGTGTTGGCATTCAAAGTATTGAAGAGCACCATGGAATTGTAATTATTGAAATTGTATTCACTTCCTATTGTCTCCATTCTTAAGGGTATAAAAAGTCGACACATTTTGTGTTTTTACCAGAGACAGATTCTCCAGAATATCCATTGTGCTGAATAAAGATCTTACACGCCTCCTGCTCCACTCCAGCCTCCTGTGTGACTCAGTCACAATGCCAAAATCTGCACGCTGCTGGTTGACAATAAATTCTGTCGTATAGTTGTGTAGGTTGACTAGATTCCTCCATTCTGAAGGCACCCATCAGCTTGAATTACACGTATATTCCTGAACTGAAACATGAGTCCACAATCATGGGGGTGGTAATTATTAACTAAGCCAAAGGAAGAGTCTAAACTGAGCCATACCTGAAGCCAGAGGACTTTACACAGATTCATGTTTGACACAAAGGATGTCACCGCTGAGCCACTGCTACCATGATCAAATTGCCACTGCTTTTCACTTGAGAACATTGTTGTATTACAAAAACCAGAGCTAACATGATCAACCACTGATTTATTTTTTTAAATCTTAAGTTGCACTAAATAACAATCAATTCATCAAAACCTTCATGATGTGGTGAAAATGATTAAAGGAATAAACTCCTGCACTGCAGTGCACTGTGATAAACAGAAATAGAAAATAACAAAAATCCGGTCGTGTTCAGCAGCAGCTCCTGAAAGCTCGGGGCTATATCTTCTCTTTGACAGAGTCGCTTAAAAATATTAGATTGTCTGCAAAAAGAAAAAAAATGATGAATATGTTAAATGGATAAAATGTTATGAAGAATTAAGACTATATTTTGTTTGTTTCCAGGTTATCTCCAGACATGCACTTGAACATGCACAGGGCTGACTGCACATATAGGTAGAAATAGACACTTATTTTTAGAATGTATGCACATCGTAGCTGAATTTGTGGTCAGTTTAAAAAAAAAATGTTCAAGTGATATGTGCTATGCAGGCCGAGCCAGCACTTAATTGCCTATCTGTAATTTCCCTTGAGAAGGTGACAGTGAGCTGCCCTTTTGAACTGTTGCAGTCCTAAAGGCGTGGGTTAATCCACAATGCCTTAGTGGAAGGATTTGAGGATTTTGACCCCCTATATATGGTGTAATGAGGAAAACAGGCTAATATTTAAAAGGGAACAGAAACTTCATGTATACAGGGGAGTAAAGGAAAAGTGGAGATAGGCTATTTATTGATATTAAGAATTAAGAATTAATACTCGTATTAAATGTTAAGAATTTATGGTTTGAGACAAATAATGCAAGATATAAAAGGAGGCAGCAGTTAAAGCGAGAGGACCATTAATATATTGATATGTTGGCCAGGGGCGCCGCACGATTGGCAGCCCCGCCAACAGATTGTCTGTTTTTTTGTCTTTTTATTTTTATTTTTAGTGCGTTTTAACAGTTTGTGTAAATGTTCTCTGGTTTGTTTTATGTGGGGGGAGGGGGAGGGGGTCGGGGTAAACTATTTTTCAGTTGACGCGGGGTCTGATCGCTGGCGCAGGGGAGTTGACATCCCCCCCCCCCCCCCCCATGCAGGAGCTGATCGCCCCAATGCGGAGGGTCCAAACGCCGCCGGTTACGGGAGTCAAGATCGTCCCGTCAATGGAGGGCAAAGAAGGGAAGAGATCTGAACTTGTTTTTCGCCTTCCATCACAGTGAGGAATGTGGAGGAGTCACTGTGGTGGATGGAACCAGAATTATCCACTAAAACATAGGAAGCCATTTGGCCCATCCTATCTATGCTGGTTAAGAAAGGGGCTCCTGGTCTAAAGACTCTTTCTCTCATTAAGCCCGGCCCTTCAAATACAGTCATGCAGACGGAACTCACCTGCCACAATTGTTGTCGCCTGTCGCCGCACATTGCTTTTGTCAGTATATTCACCATAGTCCAGTTTTCCTTCCACATAAAGTCTTGCTCTGCTCAGTAAAAAAAAGAAAGAAAACTATATAAATGAAAGATGATATTCCTAAATTGCAAGGTAAAAAAACTGCAGATAGTGGAAATCTGAAATAAAAACAGAAAATACCAGACACTCTGGGTCAGGCAGCATCTATGAAGAGATAGCAAATTAATATTCCATTGCCATTGCTTTTCATAGTCATATCAGATGGAAATAACCCGTTTGGTTTAAGTCCCATCTCGCTCCACTCTAAGCTTGCGCTGACCAAAAGGCACTTATTTACAATAATGCGAAACTATTTGCATTGTATTCTCTGCACATTCCCCTTAACTCTCCCCGGATTTACTTGCTAGGATCAATTTAGTGGCTAATTAATCTACTAATTCATACATTTTTAGTATGCAGCAGGAACTGAAGCACTCATAGGAAACATACATCATCACAGGGAGACCATTCAAACTCTATACAGACGGCACCAATGGTCAGGTGAATAAATCACCAGTGCCCGATGCAATGTTTCCCAGGCTGTTGTGGGAGGCGATATTCTATATTTGCCTCAACTTTCTGATCTGCACCACTACTTTTCAAGGCCCACAGCTCTGCCAGACTAGGTTAAATTCTCCCAACCAGAACCTTTAGAAGCTGAAGATGGCGCTGTACTGCTTCTTAGTCCAAAACGTCAACAAAATGAGTGAGTGGGTCTGTCTCAACAGATTAGCAGTGTAAATTGTACTGTATGCAAAATTTAACATAGCTATACCTACCCTTTCTTCACATACTGATACGCCAAGTCTCTCAAACCAGGTCTGAAGACGGAAATTCGGTGCCAAGTTGTCTTTTGGCTGATGTCTCCTGCAATAATTTAGCAATAATTTTATCAAATCATTGCTAGTGGCAATATGATCCAATGCTCATGTCAAATGCTTTTAGATCACATTCCCAACATCCATGCTTCAATTATTTAAATGTGTTGTCCATTTAAACCCACTGAGATGATCTTGAGCTGCTTCCAGCACAGGTGAACAGAATGGAATAGGAGGGGGAATAGGTTGGTGGATGAAGGTGGCTGGAGGTGGGAAAATTTGGGTTCATGGAGGATTCTGACATCTCACAACCTATGCTTGGGTGGAGCAAGTATATTTAGTCCAGAGTGAAGGGAATATTGAGGGGGTAAGATTTTATACATACTTAAGGAGGAAATGATTCTTCGCAATAGAGTGCAATAGGTTGACCAGGCAATATCGACTGCTTTCTACAGCCTTCTTTGAAACTGGGCATTCGAGTTACAAGAAAGCTGGAGGATAGCTAATGTTGTACCGTTATTTAAGGTAGACAGCAAGCACAAGTCCGGAAACTGCACGCTGTTGAGCCCGGTGTTGTTGTTGGAGAATCTATATGGACAGGATCTACCAGCATCTACTTGGTGCATGGATCTTGGTTCTTGGTTTCTTGGTCCTCCAAAATATTCCAAATGGAATTTAAACTGGAGGTGGTGAAGGAAGGGATTAAGCCAGAAAGGGTTATTGGGAAGAAAGAGCTACTTTAAATTTAGTTGCATCTGGTTGGGTAACTATAGTTGGGTGGAGATTATTCCATGCTTTAACCCTTCTTCAGACTGAGAGTTGGGGGAGAGGGAAACAAGAGATATGGACGGTGATTATAGAGAGACATAGAACAAATCAATGAAAGATATGCAAAAAAGTAACTAAGATAAAGGATATCAGGCCATCGTTAGCTACAAACTCCGTACAGATAGCACCGTGGTCAGGGTCAGACCAGGGTCGCTGGCTCTGTTAATGCCCCTGTCCCACTTAGGAAACCCGAACGGAAAACCAGCATCTACTAAATTTTCTCCTTTGACCAAGAAGATTGAGTGTGGTAGACATTGTCTATATGGACTTTAGCAAGGCCTTTGTCAAGATACTATATGGTAGGCGGGTCTGGAAAGTTAGATTACATGGGTGAGAGATTGATGCTGATCCACTGTTGTATGTTATTTACAGTAACATTTTGAATGCAAAGCTGTTAGGTGGTATGATTAGCCAGTTAGTAAATTTGCAGAATGTACTAAAATTGGTGGTATAGTGGACAAAGCTATCTAGAGTTAGAAAAAGATTTGAATCAACTGCGCTAATAGACTGAGTAATGGCAGAAGGAGTTTAATTCAGATAAATGCATTTTGCCAAGACAAACCAAGGCAGGATTTGCATAGTAAATGTTAGGGCTCAGAGTGTTGTAGAGCAGGGCCTTTGGGAAGCAGGTACATAGTTCCGTGAAAATGACGATACACACAGACAGTGTAGCAGAGGAGGCATTTGTCACACTTGCCTTCATTATTCAGTGTTCTAATTACATGAGTGGGAACATCATATTACAGCCATACATGACATTGGCATGACAGGTCACACTTGCAGTACTGTTGTAGTCACTGTGCTATTGAAAGGAAGTGATTAAACAGGAATGGTTACAGAGAAAATTTACAAGGATGATGCTGGGTTTGGAAGGTTTAAGATGCAAGATGAGGCTGAATAGTTTTTTTACCTTGGAGTATAGGAGGCTGAGATATGACCTTAAGGAATGTATAAAATCAAGAGGGACACAGATATGGTGAATAGCCAATCTTTCCCCCAGGGTAGGCAAATCTAAAACTAGAGGGCATTTGACTTAATTTGGACCTGAGGGGCAATATTTTCCAGCCAGAGGGTGATGCTTAATTGGCATGTACTTAACTGTCAGGAGAAATGGTAGAAGTGGGTACAATTCTTCCAGTTTGTTTAATCTGCAAGAATTTTTAAAGTAAGCTTTTGCTGGAACTAACACACACAAGGATGATGGATGAACGACTTTCATAAAGTTCTGATGAAGATGACAGAGTTGGTCCGAACTGATGTTTATGAAATATGGATAATGAGGAGCAGACCTAATATATGTTAACTGCCAGATATGAATAAAGGATAAAGCGTTTCAGCAGCTGAAAAGCCAAAGCAAGGGTGTGAAAGGGCGCTGAAAATTTACTGAACGCACGCTTATTCATACACCAAATGTGAATATGAATGCACTGTCTAAATGTATCTAGCATACAATTAGTTCTACACTGGTGCATCTTAAGAAAATGAAATTTTGAGTCAAATGCAATGAGTGTCAAAATGGATTTCAATTCAATTCTAACGGTAAAATTCATAACTTTTTTAATTTGAAAATATTTTAATTTGATCCCATATACAGCTTCACACAGAAGGTAAATTGATTGGAACCAAGTGTAATTGCAAGGAGAAGCTGGGTGATGAAATTGTGAGACACCAGTCTACTATCATAACTATAAAGGTATAAACGAGTGCCAAGCGTTTAATCGCTACATGTGTCGTCGATGGAACAATGAAATTCTTACCTGCTGTGGCTTAACTGGCCCATAAATCTCACACAGATAATACATAATAATCCAAATACAATAAATTAATAACCATAATTCTGTGATAAAAACAAAGTCTCTGCAATGCGACCAAAGACACACAACAAAGGAGAGCAAGGTTAATGTTGCGTACTTCAAAATCCAATGACGTAAGAAAAGAGCAATCCCAGAGAAGGGAGCATGAAAACAGGAGAGCAGAAATATATTGATACAGCAGCAACAGCAACAGCAACTTCTATTTGGCCATTATAGCTGACAGAAGCAGAGTGCCATCAAACAAAGAACAAACAATGGCACAAATGTCATGGGGATTTTATAAGAAACATCTCAAAGAAATAGAGGTAAAGAGTGAAAAAGGTTAAGGAGGAAATTCCAGTGCTTAGCCAGCAGCCGAAGGCAATGCTGATAACAGATAAATAATTGAAATGAGAGGAGAGGTGGAGAGCTCAAATCAAATTCTAGGAGACTGTGGAGCTGGGATGATATTACAGAGGCCACAGTGGAATTTGCAAACAGTGAAAACTTGTTTTAAATCTGCTTAACCAGAAGCTCATGAAAACAAGAATGAGAACTTTAAAGTAGTGTGTATGTAGTACCTAGAGTGCTTATATTCCCAACCTTAATAACAATGTCACCTTTAGGTGGGCCAAGGACAATGGGCTAATAAATGGCATTCTTATGCCATATCAAGTAGAGAACCTGAAGCATTTAGAGCTTGGTCATTACCTGATGCAAATGTATCGCTGTCTCCTGATCGCCACATTTCATTGGTGGCCAATGAGAAGATTGTTACAGGATTCTTCCCATCAACCTGCCGCATAACAGGATCCTGCCCAACGCGGCCAAGCAACTGAACCCGATTCAAGGCTGGAGAGAAAAGAAAACTGAAATTCCATCTCCAACTGGGAAACGCCTACCAAGGAACCCAAAGGTGGGTTCTTGCAAGGAAGGGGAGATACAAATAAAAACAAACATCTTAAACTTAATCAAAACTGAAGGGTGAAAAAGGTAAAGTAAAAAAGAGAACATTGATGGCAGGGAAGAACATTGTTACAAAAAGACGGAAAACAATATTAAAAATGACTTAAATTATGTACACAGCAATGCACTGCATGCCTGATAAAAACATAGGAGCTAAAAGCAATCATATAATGGGAGGCAAAAAAACAAAATGCTAGAGAAACTCAGCGGGTCAGGCAGCATCTGTGGAGGAAATGGACAGACAATGTCTTGGGTACCCTACATCATACTAATGTAGTAAGGGGTGAAAGCTGGAAAAGAAGCAGGGGCAGGGCAATCTGGCAAGTGATTGCTGGATAGAGGTGAGAAAGCGATGGGTAATTATATTGGCAACTATAGAAGATTGGGGAGAATCTGTATGTTGCGGAATGCTCGATTGAACTTGCACAAGTGTACAGTAGAGAGCAGGCTGACTGGTTGCATCACAACGTAATTAACCATAGAGACACACAGCACAGAAACAGGGTCTTAGAAACATAGAAAATAGGTGCAGGACATTCGGCCCTTCGAGCCTGCACCGTCATTCAATATGATCATGGCTGATCATCCAACTCAGTATCCTGTTCCTGCCTTCCCTCCATACCCCCTGATCCCTTTAGCCACAAGGGTCACATCTAACTCCCTCTTAAATATAGCCAATGAACTGGCCTCAACTACCTTCTGCGGCAGAGAATTCCAGAGATTCACCACTCTCTGTGTGAAAAAAGTTTTCCTCATCTCGGTCCTAAAAGATTTCCCTCTTATCCTTAAACTGTGACCCCTTGTTCTGGACTTCCCCAACATCGGGAACAATCGTCCTGCATCTAGCCTGTCCAACCCTTTAAGAATTTTGTAAATGGGTCTTGAACCCACCATGTCCATGCCGAACAAGTTGGCATTCTGGACTAGTTCCATTTGCCTGCAATTGGACCATAATCCTCTAATCCTAATCCACATATCTGTCCAAATGTATTAAAAAAATTGCAATTCTATCCCCTTCTATGGGTTCTTCCGACAGCTGGTTCCAGATAGGAACTAGCCTCTGTGGGGAAAAACTTACCCCCAAAATCCCTCTTAAATATCTTCCCTCTCACCTTGAGCCAATGCCTTCTAGATTCAGAATCTTCTACTGTGAAAAGACTGAGCGTTCACGTTACCATTGTCCCTCATGATCCTGCTACTCTCCAAAGAAAAAAAAAGTTGCAGCCTACTCAGCCCCTCCCCCCAATAATTCAAGCCCATAAATCCAGTGAATATCCCGGTGAATCTGTTCTGCAATCTTTGCAGCTTAATGACATCCTTCCTATAGCTGGGCACCCAGCACTGCACACAGTACTCCAATGTGGTCTAACCAATGACTTGTATAGCTCATGATGTCTCAACTTTTGTACTCATTATCGTTCCCAATGAAGGCAAGCATGCCAAACACCTTCTTCACCACACTACCCACCGCTTTCAGGGGATCATGCCTCTGTGCTCTCAGATCTGTACTGCACCACTCTATACTGGATTATAGGTGGGGGAATTGGTGTCAGTTATTGCAGATTGTCTGTTATAACCGAGTAAGGGGTTGTCCCCCACTGACATCACTGCCCGGGCGCCGGGTCCAAATCCTGGAGCAAGGTCACTGAGAGCTCGGTGGGAACTCCCTCATCATGCGGAGCACAGCAGCTCATGAAAGCCGCCCGGCGCCACTTTGTCCAGTGCAGCTGTGGAACGGCAATAACCACTGCCCCTGCTGCTGATTCCTGCATTCAGAGATTGAGGACAAAATGGGAGATCTGGGGTGTTGTGAAGGTGGTGTGGTGGTGTGAAGAAACCCTGCCCCTCTCTAACTAGGAATCCCAACTGCATCACCCCAATATCACTCAATTCTCTTAACATCCAGAAAATTATTCATATATGTTTGGAATGAACAATGACTATCTTCATGCCCTGGGATAGTGAATTTAAAAGGTCCACCTGAAAGCAGAGTCTGAATGTTCCTTCTTCTTATCGGGTCCACACACACAAGATTAGTTGCTCAGCCAGAGCTGAACACAATTCTCGGCATCCGCATGCAATGGTGTCTGTTGCGCTTCTTGTGCGTGGTGGTGGAAAGATTGGTGGAAACAGGGCCGCAACGTGAACGCTCTTTCCTTGACCCCTGAATGTTTCTAACAGCGGCAGTGGTAAATGGTTATTGGGAAGCAAGAGGGTACAGGAATACTACTGGCAGGCAAGAATGTGGAGCTGAGGTTACAATCTGATCAGCCACGGTCTCAATCCACAGTGGAGCAGGCTCAAGGAGTTGAGGGCATTTCAAATCCTTATGCTCATATGAGATTTAAAATTGATCAGGGGTAAAGAGCTGGTACTCACATCTCTCCAGTACAAGGGAGGAGGCGTCCGTCACCTGATGTCTTGCCAGCTGTCGAACCACCTTCAAATAATAAATACAATCATTATGTTGAAAAAAACTAAGCAGGCACTGAGAGATCCAGGCAGACAGTCGGGACCACAAAATAAGGTCCCAGTAGTTAGATAGGCTGAATCTGGGCCCAGCCATTTGCTTTGTGTGCTGTTACAATTATACTATGAGGGATGGACAGAAAACAGATATGGCTGCTCAACTGGGCAATCATGAAGCAAAGTGGACCCGCAGCAGCAGCAGAAAATGTGCACGACCAATCTCAAAACCCACGACTTATCCTGTATTATTCAAGGTATGGGATCAACCCTGGCTTGGAGAGGAGCAGAGGACATCCTGGGAGCAGCACCCGGCATGGTTCACAATTCACTACACTTGGACATTGCTACACTTGGATGTTGAATACCAAAACCTCACAGACAGAGCTCAGCGATCTAACAGTCAACTAACCAGATACGTCAAGAACAATTAATCATAATGATACTTTATTAGCCAAGTATGTTTTGCAACGTACAAGGAACTTGATTTGCCATACAGTCATCATACCAATAAAAAGCAGCAAAACACACAAAATACATTTTAACATAAACATCCACCACAGTGACTCCTCCACAATCGTCACTGTGATGGTAGACGAAAAAAAAGTTAAATCTCTACCCTTCTTTGTCCTCCCGCGGTCGGGGTCCTCGAGCCTTCCGTTGTTGGGACGATCCTGGCTCCAATAGCCTGCGGTCGGGCCCTCCATATCGGGGCGAACAAGCTCCTGCATCAGGAGGGGGAATCTAAGCTCCTGCATGCCGGGCGATCGCACCCTGGGTCGGGGCTGGTCGAAACCTCTGCGACTTTGGAGCTTCCTGACATCAGTCTCCATCCGAGACTGCGAGCTCCTCGATGGTGAAATCCGCAGGCCGCGGTTGGAGTGCCGATCCCAGGCAAGGGATCACAGGCTCCGATGGTAAGTCCATGGCCCCATGGTGGGACTCAAAGTCAATCTCGATATACGAACCGGAAAACAATCGTATCTCCGGCAAGGTAAGAGATTGAAAAAGGTTTCCCCTTTCCTCCCCAGCCCCCACATAAAACAAACCAGAGACCATTAACACATACTTTTTTAAAACACACGGAAAATAACAAAAAAGACGAAAAGACAGGCAGATTGTTGGTGAGGCTGCCATCGCTGACGGCAACACCCGGTGATAAGCAACTAACGGGACGAGAAGGCTCCAGGAGCCCCCGCATCCACAACAAAGGCAGGGCCAGCTTGCGAGTGCTGAAGAAAACTTTGCAGCATTACAACTATGTTCAGCAAAAGGCATCAAATAGGTGACCCATCACAGTTTCTTCCAATGGGCCTGTCCCACTTAGGCGACTGGAATGGCAACTGTCAGAGTGGGACACATACACACAAACACATCGCTTCCTTCACCAGCCCGTGTGAATTTTTTTGACAGGGCTCCCCCCGCTTGCCCTGTCTAAAAAATTAATACGGTGCAAAGCCAAGGTGATACATACACACACCGCGATGAACAGGAAGGTTGGCGCTATAGTTAAAGGGGCTGTCCCACTGCGGCGACCTAATCCGCGAGTTCAGAAGAGTTTGCCCTCGACTCATACTCGCAGCATGGTCGACACGAGGTCCTAGGAGGTCTTTGTAACTCTCCTTCAGGCTCGAGAGTAGTCCCCACGTACTCGAGGCCTCAGCTAGGTCACAGGGTATTTTTCAAAATGCTGAAAAATGCCCGCCATGGAAAGGGGGGGGTGGGGGGGGAAGAAGGCGTGGAGACAACTTTTAAGAAGCCAGAGATACACGGCTGTGAAACTAGGCGGACATTTAACATTGCCGGTCGGTTATCCTTGGCTCTGAAAACTACTCCTTACCTTTTTTTCCCCCAATGAGCCAATGAAATTCACTCGTCAGCACCGGCTACAACCTACGAGAACCTCCAAGAACCTTCGACCTCCTGGCAACCCACTAGGACCTCCTGACGACCCACCTACGGTGCGAGAATTCTCGTTATTCTCCATGGCGGCTTCATTCTAGTCGCCACTAATTTTTCAACATGTTAAATTTGTGGCGACCATAATGAGGCCGCGACTAGTTCCCAGAATGCGGGAACTCCTCACGACCATGAAGGCAACTCCACGGCAACTACCTGCGAACATGTGGCGACTGCATAGTCTCCTGCAGTCGTCTAAGTGGGACAGGCCCATAAGATTCCTGTGATCACAGAAGTCAGCCTTCAGCCAATTCAATTCACTAAGGGTGATCAACCAGGTTAGGACAAAGCTACATGAACAGACAACATCTTAGCTGTAGTACTAAAGACCCAGAACTATCTGTGCTTCTGTATCATTAAAGGGATCTACTGAATGCACTGCCGCAAGAGGCAGCTAATATCATCAAAGACCACAACCAACCTGACATTTCACTGCCACCATCAGGTAAAAGTACATAATCTTGAGAACATTCTGCTTCAAGACTAGCTTCTTACATCAACATCAGGTTCTTGTGCAACCCTAACCTCATATGCTACCACTACCCTCTAACCACGATGGACTTTGGCCTGCTGTGGTTCTACATATTTTGCTTTTTGCAGTATCCTCGTCCAGTTTACTTAGAATAACTGACAATTGATCGTACATTTATTGTTGTTGCCGGTAAAGCTGCAGCCAGCAATAATTTCATTATTTTGCTTCATTTGAGGTGCATATGACAAATAAACATGAAGGTAGACACAAAATGCTGGAGAAACTCAGTGGGTGAGGCAGCATCTAAGGAGAGAAGGAAATGGGTGACGTTTCAGGTCAAGACCCTTCTTCAGACTGATAAACACACTTGACTCATGATAAGAAAGGAACACAATGGGAAATACTGAAACAAACAAGCGGAGTAACCAATGCAGCCTGTAAGAATCAGGATGAACACTCACATTGACAAATTAAAAACTCAGCAAAATGATCAGTAAACTTACATTGAATGTACACCTTTGCAACATCTTTTGGGATTCGAGATGTTTCCTGAAAAAAGTTAAGGAAGCATTTTTTTTAAAATAGTGCACCAGGTAATTTCGTTCATGAAGTCAATTATTGCCCAGCACTGTAGGTTTCGAATAATTTGCCATTTAAATCTGATCGCCACCATGATTGATCAACTCCATGAGTATAGATTGTAACCATGCATCATTTTCCCCAAACATTCACTTTCATTCTGTTCCTGGCAGTTAGAATAACTTTACTCAACAACAATCACTGTCTGAGCATTGCCTGCTCAAGTTAATGGATGCTGTTTACATGGATTTTAGTGAGACAATTGACAAAGTCCCTCATGATTGGCAGATCCAGAAGATTAAGGTGCATGGGGTCCACAGTGATTTGGTCATTTGAATTCAGAACTGCCTTACTCACGGAAGCCTGGGTTGTGGTGGGAGGCGTTATTCTGGCTGGAGGTAGGGAATTGTGCTGGAACCTCCGTTTGTTTGTGGAATATATCAATTACTTGGACGTAAATGCAAATGAGCTGGTTAGTAAGTTTGCAGATGAAACCAAAATTGAATAGGTTGTGGACAGCGAAAAGGTTCACAAAGAATACAGTGGGATTTAGATCAGCTGCATAAATGGGCGGAAAAATGGCAGGCGGGGTTTAATTTGAGCACTTATGAGGTGCTGCACCTTGGGAGATCAAATGCAAGGTGAGAGCATGCAGTTAATGGCAAGTTTCCTAACTGCACTGATGTACAAAGGAATCTGTGGGTCCAAGTCCATAGGTCCCTAAAGTGGCAATACAAGCAGACAGAGTGGTAAAGAAGGCATATTGTGTGCTTGTATTCATAGGTCAGGACATTGACTATCAGAGTCAGGAAGGCATGCTGCAGCCTTGCACAATATATTTAGGCCACATCTGGAGTGCTGCGTGCGGTTCTAGTTGTCCCACTACAGAATGGTTGTTGAATCTTTTGCGACAATGCACAAGAGGTGCAGCCGGGATTAGATGGTATGATCTAATGGTAGGTTGAACAAAGTTTGATTGTTAAAGACTTGAGGCCATAGTTTTAAGGTGAAAGGAGTAACATTTAAAGGAATGTGTACGGCAAGATTTGTATACAGAGTGGTGGGTGCCAAGAATGTGCTGCCAGGAATAGTGGAGGCAGATATGATAGTGACATTTAAGAAACCTTTGAATTGGCACATGGATATGCAAGGAATGGAGGGATATGCATCATGTGTAGGCAGAGAAGGTTGGTTTAACTTGGCATCATGTACAGCATGGATTTTGTGGGCCAAAAAGCCTGTTCCTGTACTTTGCTGCACTGTTCTATGCTTCATACAAATTTGTTGTCACGGCAGACATCTATATAATTAAAAGTCTCATCTTGACCATTTCCTGTCTGCGTTGTATATTGATTTTAGAAAAAAACACTATCCTGTATCGCTCTGATTTTTGGCTATCTTACTCAGTCCTCCTGTGCTGAGCCAGCCCCGAGGATTTTTCCCATCGATGAAAATAAATTTTTTTTTAAATGTTATGAGCGTTTAAAAAACATTGAGCAGCTGATTGGTCTTCTCGCCTGTCAATCACCGCGATGAAGGTAGGAGACAGGAGTATAAAACCCCGGATGCCTGGACGTGAGTCAGGCACTCTGCAAGATCGCGAGAGGCCACGACTGTCATTCTAAGCTGTGAATCAACTGAACTGTGAGTCTGCAATGTACTTGCAAATGATTTATTAGCCCTTAATGACAATGCCATGAGTTGCTTGGCCTGCTGCCCTGCCTGTGCTTGAAACTGCAATGCTTTATTAGGTCCGACTGTGTTTGGAAGGAATAAATGCTTTATTAGGTCCGACTGTGTTTGGAAGGAATAAATGCTTTATTAGGTCCGACTGTGTTTAGTCCAAAAGGCCCGCTCATTTTGTAACTTCCGCTTAGTGGACAGGTCACACTGATTGGGTAATTTCCGGTGAGTGCAGAGGTCGCGCTGATTGCGTAATTCCCGGTAATTGCAGAGGTCACGCTGATTGCGGAAGTGCCGCTGACTGCAGAAGCCCCACAGTGGGGAGGCCGCGCTCAGCCGTGTGAGTAGATTCAAGAAAGTTTACTGTCATATATATGGTGTGAGTCGGTGTGTGTGAGTGCGAATGTGAGTGTGTGTGTGTATGAGTGTATCTGTGTGTGTCTGTGTGAGTGTGTATGTGTGAGTGTGTGTGTGTCAGTGTATGTATGTGAGGTAGAGGGTGTACGTGAGTGTGTGTGTGTGAGTCTATGTGTGTGAGAGTGTGTGTGTGTGTGTGTGTGAGAGAGTGTGTGTGTATATTGCAATTGGTGGAAACGTGGAATATTGCGTTGCGGGACCAGCCTTCCTGTGTGAAGCTGGGACACAACGGGTCCCACTTAGTCTTGTAGGCAATTAGATTTCAGTCCATCACCTAGTCTACGACTTTGAAATATGCAATGAACATATTTTGGGAAATTCCTGAGAAATATTCCCAGAAGGGATGGGTCACTTAGAAAATTTAAAGCGTGCAGAAGAGATTCGCCAGGATTTTACCTGGACTTGCACACTTGAGTTTCATGAAAGGTTAGATGGGCTGGGACTTTTTTGTTTGAAGCATAGGAGGCCGAGGGACAACCTTATTGAACTGTAATAGATTAGGAGGATTTACTCAGAGGGTGGTCCACATGTGGCATGAGCTGCAGAACAACATAGAAGCGGGTGCACCTACGATTTTTAAAATACATTTGGACAGATGTATTGATTTGGATAGAAGGTTTTGGGCCAAATTAGGACGTCCAGTATTATAACTGGGTAGGCATAGACAAGATGGTCCCGTTATGCTGTGTATCTTTATGATCCTGCTCTGCCAGTCAACAAGGTCATGGCTGATCTGATCTTTGGTCTCAACGCATTTTTCTGCCCAATTCCTGTAACCCTTGATTTTCTGGCAATGCAAAATAATCTGCCGTAACCCTCAATTCCCTGGGAATGCAAATTAAAATGCACCCATTTTAACACTAGTCTTAATTTAAACCCACCCTCTTCCTCACATTTCCATTAACGTATTTATCCAGCCCCATTTACTATCCTCATTCCCCAGGTGGATTGGATACAGACCTGCCCCCACTATCTTTCCCAGTGGATCAGATACAAAACCCAGTCCCTCTACCTATCCCCCAATGGATCCATAACAGATGCAGTGCATTGGATACAGACCCGTACGTCAGTCTATCCCATTAGATGAAATAGAGACCCAGGTCCCACAGAACATCCCAGTGGACCAGATGCAGACTCCCTCCCTCGAGTCCCTCCTATGTGGATTTTTATACAGGCCAGGTCCCAGTTACCCAGCGGATCAGATGCACATTTCCTCTCCCCCATCCCTCCTCCGCACTCACACCTCCACGCTCCCTCCCTCATCACCACTCACTCTCTCACCTTCCATGCTCCCTCACCCCCCACGCTCCCTCATCCCCACTCCCTCCCCCCCCATCCCCTCTCTCCCCACACCCCCTCCCCACATCCCCCCACACCCCACACCACCCCCCCCCCCTCTCCCCCATCCCCACCCCCCCTCCCCCATCCTCACACCCCTCCACCATCCCCCACCCGCCCTCATCCCACCATCCATTATGCCCACACCCCCTCCCTCAAATCCACACCCCCTCCCCCATCCCCTCATCCCCACCCCCCTCCCCATCCTCCCCCCCCCCACCCCTCATCCCCTCCCTCCCCATACCCTCCCCCATCCTCACACCCCTCCCTCATCTCCTCACCCCCTCCTCCATCCCCACACCCACCCTCATCCGCACCCCCTCCATCATCCCCTCACCTTAGAAACATATACAAATTAGGTGCAGGGGTAGGCCATTCGGCCCTTCAAGCCTGCACCGCCATTCAATATGATCATGGCTAATCATCCAACTCAGTATCCCGTACCTGCCTTCTCTCCATACCCTCTGATCCCCTTAGCCACAAGGGCCACATCTAACTCCCTCTTAAATATAGCCAATGAACTGGCCTCAACTACCCTCTGTACCCAGAGTTCCAGAGATTCACCACTCTCTGTGTGAAAAAAGTTTTTCTCATCTCAGTTTTAAAGGATTTCCCCCTTATCCTTAAGCTGTGACCTTGTCCTAGACTTCCCTAACATCGGGAACAATCTTCCTGCGTCTAGCCTGTCCAACCCCTTAAGAATTTTGTAAGTTTCTATAAGATCCCCTCTCAATCTCCTAAATTCTAGAGAGTATAAACCAAGTTTAGCCAGTCTTTCTTCATAAGACAGTCCTGACATCCCAGGAATCAGTCTGGTGAACCTTCTCTGCACTCCCTCTATGGCAATAATGTCCTTCCTCAGATTTGGAGACCAAAACTGTACGCAATACTCCAGGTGTGGTCTCACCAAGACCCTGTACAACTGCAGCAGAACCTCCCTGCTCCTATACTCAAATCCTTTTGCTATGAAAGCTAACATACCCCTCACCCCCCTCCCTCACCCCCTCCATCATCCCCACACCCCCTCCCTCATCTCCTCACCTTCCCTCACCCCCTCCATCATCCCCTCACCTTCCCTCACTCCCTCCATCATCCCCCCACACCCCTTCCCTCATCTCCTCACCTTTCCTCACCCCATCCCCACACCCCCCCTCCCTCATCTCCTCACCGTCCCTCATCCTCCTTCCTTCACTTCCTTCCTCATTCCCTCCTCCCCCCCACTACCTCCCTCATCCCCTCCACTCGCTCGTCTCCACATCCCACAACCCGCTCGGTATCCATGTGGACCAGGCACGGAGCCGTTACCTGTCTCTCCGCTCGTGCAGCAAACACCGGAACGGGAAATGGCGTCGTGACGGCAGTTGCCGCCGTGAGGGGGAGGGATCAGCGCAGGAAAGATGGTCTTTGATGGTGAGGAGCGGGGAGAGATTGTGAGGGGAATGGGGAGCGGGGAGAGATTGTGAGGGGAATGGGGAGCGGGGAGAGATTGTGAGGGGAATGGGGAGCGGGGAGAGATTGTGAGGGGAATGGGGAGCGGGGAGAGATTGTGAGGAGAATGGGGAGCGGGGAGAGATTGTGAGGGGAATGGGGAGCGGGGAGAGATTGTGAGGAGAATGGGGAGCGGGGAGAGATTGTGTGGGGAATAGATGGAGCGGGGAGAGATTGTGAGGGGAAGGGGGAGCGGGGGGAGATTGTGCGGAGAGTAGGAGGAGCGGGGAGAGATTGTGAGGCGAATGGGGAGCGGGGAGAGATTGTGAGGGGAATAGATGGAGCGGGGAGAGATTGTGAGGGGAGCGGGGAGAGGTTGTGAGGGGAATGGGGAGCGGGGGGAGGGAAATAGGGAGAGGGGTCGGAGCAAGTAGATGGAGGGAAAGGTGGGGGTGGAGGAATGATTGGGGGGAGTGTGAAACATCTTTGGTGTGAAGTTTCCACCTAGTTAGCTTGCCTAACTCCTTATAATGTTGATATCTCCATTCGGTGCTCCTGAGCTCCAAGGGAATTAAACACAGCCCACTCACTGACAGTCCTCCCTTACCAGTTTTCTGGAGAATCCTCTTTGCACCCGTTCTCTTATTGTGACCAGAGACTGCGCACAATATTTCAGCCGTGGCTTAACCAGTCTTCTGGGATTCCCCCTTCTCCCAAAACCGCCAGCGTTTTTTTACTTTAAGCCTTGGTCAATGAAGACTAACGTCATCCCCTTTATACGCTTTATCCCCTTTAAAGTATGCTGCCATCTTCTTGGATTTCTGGCCACGAATAGTCCTCAATAGTCTGTAAGTGCCCCACCATTCATTTTGCATCTGATCCATGTTAGCCCTCCAAAATGCATGCCTTCACATTTATCAGGAATAAATTCCATCTGTAATTGCCTCCAATGGCATGATGTCAAGATCACACTGTAGCTTAAGACTACATCCCTCAACACACCAATATTACCTACTTTTATGCCATATGCATGTTAGCATGTTATAGAAAAGATACTGTCAAGCTTGAAAGAGTTCAGAAAAGATTTACAAGGATGTTGCCAGGACTAGAGGGTGAGCTATAGGGGGTTGCACTGGGTCATAGGGCTTGACGCACGGAGCCGCTGAATCCATCTGGAGGACATCCGTAACTTCCGGTATATGTTATAAATGCAAGAAACGCCTACTTTCCTACCTGTTAAAAACCGCCAAAATGTTGAATTTTTGCGCTGAAAAAAATTGTGGACGTCGGGGTAAGTGTGAGAGACATGTACCCAACTTTAGAATTCCAAAAGTGAAGCGAAATGAAGGTAAAGAGAAGCGAGAGCTGAAGGGACAACAGCAGCTAAAGTGTTTGGTAAACATTGGCTGTGCAGATATCGGAATTGAATATATTGGGAATTATCACGTTTGCTCACTGCATTTCATCAAAGTAAGGCATTATTTGTGTTTTTTCTTGATTCCTTTGGTATCTAAAAAGTCTCAGAAGTGATAAATCTGGCTGTAAAATTTTCTTCAGATGCGTTTTCATTTTGAATGTAAAAACCACTTGAGAACCATGGACGATTTAAAAAAAAAATTACAGCCAGATTTATCACTTCTGAAACTTTTTAGATGCCAAAGGAATCAAGAAAAAACACAAATAATGCCTTAGTTGATGAAATGCAGTGAGCAAACGGCCAATGTTCGCTAAGCACTCTGTCTGTTGTTGTCCCTTCAGCTCTCGCTTCTATCTACCGTCATTTCTCCTCACTTTTGGAATTCTGAAGTAGGCTAAATGTCTCACAGACTTATCCCAATTTCCATAATTATTTACAGGCAAAAATTGACAATTTCAGCGGGTTTTAACGGATCCGCTACCCTGGAAACAATGGTAAGTGCCTACCTGCAGTTCATCGTGTGTACTCCATTTGGAGTAGCGTAGCACCAGTACGGGTCATGGGTCGTGACCCGACTGCCGTGAAACCTCCCTATAGGGAGAGGTTGAGTAGGCTGGGTCTCCATTCCATGGAGCGTAGGAAGATGAGGGGAGATCTTATAGCGGTATACAAAATCCTGAGAGGAATAGATCGGATAGATGCACAGTCTTTTACCCACAGTAGGGGATTCGTGGACCAGAGGACACAGGTTCAGGGTGAACTGGAGAAGATTTAATAGGAATCCAAGGGGTATCCTTTTAACACAGAGGGTGGTGGGTGTATGGAAGCTGCAGGGGAGGTAGTTGAGACTGGGACTATCCCATCGTTTAAGAAACAGTTGGACAGGTACATGGATAGGGCAGGTTTGGAAGGTTATGGACCAAGCACAGGCAAGTGGAACTAGGGTAGCTGGGACATTGTTGGCCGGTGTGGGCGAGTTGGGCCGAAGGGCCTGTTTCCACACTGTATTAATCTATGACTTCCTGTATGCACATATAAATCATTAATGTGTATAACAATAGCAAATGTCCTATGTCTGATCCTTGTGATACACCACTGATCACTGGCATCTAATGACAAAAAAAACCCCACCATCACCCACTGCCACCTATTATTTTAAAAATTGATCCAATTTGCCTTGGATCCCATGGGGTGTGACCTTTTGGATAACCTTCCATGCATTCCTGAAGTCCCCATTAGCCACAATATATTACCTCTTCATTAAACGTGACTAGATTATTCAGACCTTTGCGGCCTACAACGTGGAGGGTTGCGGCCTTTCCTGGTGTCCGGACCGGAGCTTCAAGCCGTGGGTGCGGCGGGAAGCTTGGGATCTTTTGCCGAGGATCGTCAGTATCGGAGCTCGAACTGCGGGCCCTGTGGACTTTAACACCGTGAACCAGCGGTCTCCGGTAAGAAGTAGTCGATTCAGGAGCTCCATGCCGTGGATTCGATCTGTCCCGACGCCGGAGTTTCGATCATCCCGACAAGAGGGCTTGAACAGCAGACCGTCGGCAGCGGCCCCGTTCAAAGGCCCAGACCAAGGGTGAACAAAGGAGGGAGATGACTGAACTTTATTGCCTTCCATCACAGTGAAGAATGTTGATTCCACGATGGTGGATGTTTATGTTAAACTTTATTTTATGTGCTGTGTGTATTTTTGCTTTTTACTTGGTGTAACTCAAAATCCACTGTACCTTAATTGGTACATGTGACTATTAAATTGAATCTTGAATCTTTCCGCGAGACTGTGAGCCTCTAAGCCGATGCTTGATTGCGTGGAAATCCATGAAGTCGATTTTAGCGGAAAGCGTGTACGCAGGTGCGGGCCGACCGTCTTTGCATGCGCATCTCTACGGCTAGCGCTAAGCTCCGCACATGTAGAGTAGCGGTTTTCCTTTGTCCCCTAGGCCTTACGCACCGGCGTTGGGACGGGGAGCACAGAGTTACGTACACTACACTCACACTGCATTCAAGAGTCTGTATGTCATACACACTACAATGTTCTTTTTTTTTTACCTGATTCAATCAGGTAAAATGTGTTATTGTAAGGTATAATTTAAAAAAATTACAGTATAATTTAAGGGTAACCAAGCAAGAAAATTGTTTCATTTCAAGGTATAATTATAAAAAAATTATCAAAAATGTCCTGTGGAAGGGTTACTTCTCTAGAGTAAACAAGCAAGGAACAGGTATCATGTTACAAGTAGGTGTAGGTGTAATATAATATATTTTCAATATGACTTAAGTGTGAATAAGCAAGGAGTTGGTGTCATTTTAAGGTATGATTATGACATATTTTCTGTGTAAATTAAGTGGCAAGCAAGTAAAATGTGTTATTTTAAGGTACAATAAAAAAAATTACAGTATAAATTAAGGGTAAACAGGCAAGAAAACTGTGTCATTTCCAGGTTCCATTATCAAAAAGATTCTGCATTATTGAACCCTGCCCCCTGGACCCCCATCTCTCTTCCTCTTTTTTAATTTTTCCCCGTCTCTGCCTGGGGTGACCGTCTGGTAGTCCTCCCAACGTGACGCCGAGGACCCGTGGTGGACTGCGAATCCAATCCTCAGCGGGACTTCTGAGGACAACTCGTTAACCCGCAGACAAGGCCAATTGTCCTGGTGCCATTTGACCCTTTGTGGCAGCCCATGTGGAGCAGCAGGCGTCCCGACCTCTGGCTTCCCTGGCTGAACTCAGGTCACCACCCTTTGCCCAGGACCAGGCCCAGGGTGGAAGTATTGGCCATGTCCATAGAAAGCTGGTTTGTGAGTTGCTCTGGCCGGACTTTGTTTCCTTGTTTCCTAACCCTAAAGCGGATTGACCTCGTGTGCCACCTGACACGTGCTGTCGGCTTGACTGGGTTAGATTCTGCCTCCTTGGCTCCACCTTCAAAACCAATCGTACTTGCTGCAAACACTAATTTCTTGTTTAAAGTCTAGAACAGTTGTGTTTCATTCAACTGCCATCATCTAAAAATAACTGAAATTACTTGTTGTAATCCACATTGGAATCCATTGGAAACATGTATTGCATTTTATGAAAAGTTACTGCAAAGTGTATCAAAAAGAATGCTTTTTGCCACAGCCTCACAGAACGTTTCCGATGCAGAGTAGTTATTCTCAATTCAATGCCAATAACTGAAATGAACTGAAATATCATGTTGTAAGCCACTTTATTTTGTGTACTTCATGCTCCTGAATCTATTAGAAATCTTTATTTAATTGTAAAATGGAAAAGATATTGCAAAGTGTATCAAAAAGAATCCTACCAGATGCAGTCTCATTTGGTGTTTCCATTGCAGACTATTTCATTCAACTACTGTTAACTAAGCAGTACTTTGAAATAACTTGTTGTAAATCACTTTATTTTATGTAATTCATGCTCCTGAATGCATTGGTTATTTGATCGTATAACCTTATCCCGAAAAGGTATTGCAAAGTGTATCAAAAATAATCCCACTTTCTGCAGTCTAATTTGGTATTTCCAATGTACAATAGTTCTGTCGATCAAATCTACCATTCGTTTCTCGCCTCATGTTTAACCAGGTGAGTTCCAGCAGTTCTCGTTTCTCCGTAATGATACATCATCCATTTCTTGAGGTTTGATTATTGATTATTAAGACAATGAAACAAATATGACACAGAATCACTTCTGGAGTGCCAAATTTGCATATTTGTGCTTTAGCCCCTGCAGACAGTTTCAATTATGTTAATCGGCAATTAGGATCAAAATTGTACATTGAAACGTGAGTTTGAAAGAGGTGAATCTTTTGTAGCTCAGAAAAAAACCATGCCCATTCTTATCCTTTCACAACAGAACCCTGAGCATTCTACAAGGAATCTTTCATGAACTAACAAAGAGTAAATCATCCAACAGACCCATAATGTGAATAGAATTACAGCAAATCAAGCTCCAGTTATATTTGATAAAGTTGATTCAAGGTAATTCTATCTCAAATTGTTTCATTTCAGAGAATCAATAAATCTACTGTAAAAATCTCTGTGCAAAATGATTTTCTATTTACTGTCTCACTAGGAACTGGCTCTATTAATAGCACTGACCATTCTTCTATAATGCAAGATATAAGCTTCAGCCTAACCAATGAAACTGCTCTTTTGAAAACAAATATTTCGAAATTGTTCTTCACTTGGTCAATGACACAAATTGACCTGAACTTTGGAGGCAAATGATGACGCATTGTCACCGACATAACAAGTTTAGCACTCGGGATAAGTTTTGAAGCAATGGTGTTTTTTCACTACTGGTGATTCATAAGTGAAGTCGCATCGGAAGCTATGTTTCTTGAAGCTACACATTGCTACAATTCCATTAGTGGCTGTGAATTATATAATAAAAAGCTTCCCACTTTTCATATTTAAAAAATTGACACTTGTTTCATTTGTTTCAATACTTCCCAGACATCTGCTTAGTGTGGAAAGCCTATTGACCAAAGTCTTCCACAAACAGGGTCTGGCTCTAAATGTAACCAAATTCCATCATTTATCAACATTGTAAATCTTGGGAGCCCTCTAATTCCATTCCAATCTACAAATCTGTTACAGAATTTACTAAAAATGTGGATGGAATCTGTGTCCTAAAGTTGGCTGCTGAACATCAACATAGATATATTGTTCAGAAGTACTACACTCAACTTATTGACATCCAACACCACAGTAGTACAGTACATAGTAGCAACTTCAAGATGGTGCCAACCCATGGCTATTCGAGTCATACACTATTCCTGTCTTTCATCACGAACCAGAGGCATTCAGAGTACAGAGGATTAAAGAACACAAAATATGTCTCCATTCATCATGACTTTAACATTGACTTGCATCATGATGTAAAGTTACACAAGATTGTTCTGCATCTGCATAGTTAACTTTCAATGATGCAACTTCAACCCTGATGGTCGGAAAAGCTGAATGGTGTTGCTAACTGAACAAGCAAACCCAATGTTCAATTATCTGCATGAACACATGTGGCCAAAATGCCTCCTTCTGTAATGCAAATGTCAATGATTCCAATTTGTGATATGCCTCATGCACAACAACCCCTTGACCTTCCATGATGCTCGTGAGATCCTTGATCAATATCCGTACAAACCATCGATGCTCAGTGAGCAAACGTAAAGTTACCATTTCTGTAGTCTGCCTTTAAGATCACCCCCAACAATGCAGCTCACTGTTCAATAAACAAACATGCAAAAGGTATCTCAGTGATACATAATCTCAAATGGACTTAAATGTCCAAGAATAAATTTCTTGCGGCTTTTCTACAACAAAAAGTGGATCGTCCGGAATGAAGGAAAACTGGTAAACAGACTAATTTAAGCAGACTAATTATCAAGATATATCCAGATTCTGGAATCTGAAGCAAAAATACAAACTGAGATGGAACAGTGGGTCAAGCAACATCTGTGGTGGCAAAGGAAAGAAACGCCAACTATCAATCTACCTCCACAGATGCTGCTTGACCCATTAAGTTCTTCCAGCAGTTTTCTCTTAGTTATCATTTACTATCTTGCCTCATGTATAGTTGGCTGCTGGCAATACACTTGTGCTGTGCATTGTTCATCCTGTGTGCAGAGTAATGTATATTAACAAGAGGTACCACACGAGTGTTAAATTGAACGTCAACAAGCCAAGTGTTATTTTTTTGGATTATTTACGTGGTGATATCATTACCTAGGAGTTAGGTTAGGGGGTCCACAACAGTTCAATGATGGTAGAAGGAGTTTTGCTGGATTTTGGATATTGTCATTTCCACCACTGTACATGCTGTCTTCTGTATTATGCGGGGGGCTTTCACCCCTCCTGCACTTCCCTGGGGATCGACTGCCATGTCGCAGCGCCGAGTAATGTTTTAGTTCCTCCCCCAGCAAACTACCAAGAGATCCTCGGCGGATCGGACTGTTCAATCCAGGCAGAGTGAGCTTCCTGTGAGTCTTAGTTGCTGGTGAGAGGTGTGAGTATTCGTTTGGTTCATCCTCAGTTTCCAAAATGGATGAAAGTTTCTTTGTGGAATTGTCATCGCTGTCCAGTTGATTCTGAAAATAATGCATTTGTTCCATTAGCCTGTGCATTTTATTTTAGTGAAATCTATAAAGAACCAGATTCTTACATTTTTTAAGCATTTTCCCACCAGTTTCCCACTAATGGGTTTCCATTAATCTGTCATCTGAAGAAAGCTACGAGCAATTGTGAATTCAAAGGTTCTTCCGTGAATTTGGCATCTCCAGTATGAAGCACTGCTCATATATGCCATCTCCATCAGACTGTTCAATCCTGACCTCTGGGTCTGTCTGTATGGAGTCTCATATCCTACCTCTGACTATGTGGGTTTCTTCTGAGTGCTTCAGTTTCCTTCCACATTCAAAAGATGAGTTAGTGAATTATTTGGGTGCAGATTACCTCTACGCTAAGTGGTTGATAGGAGAATTGGGGATTTAGTTAGCATCTGAGCGAGAATAGAGAATAGTTGTGGGCTATTAAGCGGGGAATGGGATTGATGGGGTTTCTCCGAGAGCTGGCACAGATACAGTAGCTTAAATGGCTGCCTCATATATTGCTAGAAAAAATGAACATGAAATGTTCCATTTTTTAATGTACGAAAAAGTATATATCTTGATATCACGTATCACTGTTAGGGAAGGCAAGGATTAGTTATAAAAGCAACTTTGATCATTTTATTTCCTCCTCACTTCCATCAAAGAGTGAGGAACAGTCCATTGGTTCTTGCTGTCCACTGGTGCTTCAGAAAGTAGCTGTTCTTCACATGTAGCCTCAAACAAGTTATGCAAGCAAATTATTTGAATGTAATCTCTCTGCTTTCTTCAACTACCTTCCACACATCTGCCTCCATTATCTTTTGCTGGGCAACATTCCTGTGAGATGCCTTGGGAAGTTTTTCTATTTTGAATGGTTCTGTATGAATTAATTAGTCATTGAATTAGAATGGAACCCAACATGTTTAATTTCTGAAGTTTCCTAACTGGGGCCAGGTTCTTCTGAATAAGAATTGTTCTTCTGCTTACCAAATACTATATTATCCCGTTCCAGTATGGGTACTTTATCTTTTTAGTTTATAGATATAGTGCAGAAAAAGGCCTTCAGCCCACCGAGTCTGCACCGATCAGCGATCCCCGCACACTAACTCTGTCCATCACGCACACAAGACAATCTATAATTTCACCAAGCCAATTAGCCGTCTTTGGAGTGTGGGAGGAAACCGGAGCTCCCAGAGCAAACCCACACAGGTCACGGGAGAATGTACAAACTCCGTACAGACAGCACCTGAAAAAGGTCCAGCAGAGACTGCACTTCCTGAGGGTGCTCAGGAAGAATAACATCACTCAGAGACTGCTGCTGTCCTTTTATCGGTGCTCCATTGAGAGCATACTAACATACTGTGTATGCGTGTGGTACACCAGCTGCACAGCGGCTCAGAGGAAAGCGCTCCAGAGGGCCATTGACAACGCCCAGAGGATTGTCGGCTGCCCTCTCCTTACCTTGGAGGACTTACACAGTTCCCGCTGCACCAAAAAATCCCAGAGTATCATAAAGGACATTTCCCACCCCGGACACTCCCTGTTTGAACTGTTGCCGTCAGGCAGACGGTACAGATCTACAAGGACAAGGACGAACAGACTAAAAAACAGTTTTTACCCCACTGCTATAAAAGCACTAAATGTAGCCGCCAAGGAACGCAGGGGCGAGACATACTAAGGGACTGTGGTACACTGTGAAATCGACAGAAGGATGGAGGGTTGGGTGTCTATGCGTGCTATTTTCGTGATATTTATTTTAGTTGTTTATCTTTTAATATTTTACCTTGTATGTATCGTTAGCTTTTAGAAATGTTTGAATGGTGCACTGACTGGCTGACATTTTTCAATTTTGTTGTACATGGTTCATGTTACAATGACAATAAAGAAACTATTCTATTCTACCAATAGTCGGGATTTAACCCAGGTCTCCGGCGCTGTAAGGCGGCATCTCATCCGCTGCTCCACCGTGACATCTCTTAGATGTCAGAATAAAGGTGAGAATTAATTAACTAGTGCAAATTACTGACCCCATTTAGAAACTACATAAAAAGCAGGCATTCATTGTCTGGGAATAGGGTAACCTGGGTAACAACAGTACCAAAAAGCCACACATATTTTCTAGGGTTTTTCTTTCACGTTTCTCATGTTTCCAGGAACTTTATGTGTTTTTTTCAGGAAAGTGAAACTTCTCGAGAGGTCTGGGCTTGTTTTGCATGTGTTCAAAAGACATGTTTAACTCTTCTAAGTTTAGTAGCCTCAGAGTACTAAGCTGATGCAGAAATGCAGGATACATCACCCATTGCTAAATGAACAGTAATGCAGTCAAGTAAATGAATCAGGTCGAGAATGAAAGGTTTCAACCCGAAAATTCCCCAATCCTTCTCTCCAGTGTTGCTACCTGTCCCGCTGAGTTACTCCAGCATTTTGTGTCTATCTTCAGTTTAAACCAGCATCTGCAGTTCCTTCCTACACAAATAAATTAACCATATTGATAAGAAGTATAAACTTAACAGTCACAAATCAGGAGGTGTAAAGCTGGTGGGGTCACATATTGCAAATATTTAGTGCAGGTAGGAACTGCAGATGCTGGTTTAAACCGAAGATAGACACAAAATTCTGAAGAAGGACCTCGACCCGAAACGTCACCCATTCCTTCTCGCCAGACATGCTGCCTGTCCTGCTGAGTTACTCCGGCATTTTGCGTCTATCTTCGTACCAAATATCCAGGTTGTTTGGGTGACTGGATAAATAGCACAAATATATATGTGTCTTATTTTTAAATTTTTGGCTATGTATATAAAAAAATATATTTTCAGAGTGGATGTTTTCAGGTCAAATTGCAGCATTACAGAAATGTAATCTACAGTAATTTATGTTGCATCAATGATTTGTGTCATTTCCTTTGTAATTCTCTTTTATTGTACTAGCCAGGAAATTAGGTCACATTGTTCTGATATGTGACAATAATAAACCTGAAACGTAACCTAAACCTAAACCTTGCCTGGCTGGATCCAATAGCAGAACAGCCAGTCTCACAGCAACAGTTCCCAAATGAATGAAATGTCACAGAATGTTATCCATCTTGACTTTCATTTCCGTTTATTGCTCGTTGATGCCACAATGTATAATGCACTACATTCAGAGTAAAATAACCAACATACCTGAGAGAGTCTTGGGGATTTGGCGCACTTTGCGATTCCCTGTGAAAACAACAGATGGAACGTTACCGGACTGAGGCAACAAACAAACTGAAAGAGCAGCTCCTCATATTTTGCTTGGGTACCTTGCAACCCAACAATGTAAATATTAAAGTCTCCAATTTCAAGTAACACCCCCAAACACTTGCCCCCACCCCTATGGCCATGCATACATTTCTCTCACTATCTATCACCACTACAGTCACCCCGGTCTTTTTCCCTCCTCCATACACTCATCTCCCATCCCCCATGTCCCATATTTCCCTTTTACAAACCCTCATTCCCCACCCCCTTGTCTCGTCCACTGATATCCCATCCTCTGACTTTACTTTTCACTCCTTTTATCTACAAATCCAACACTCCTTTATCTCCTCTAGCCTTTGTTACTTACTTTAACCGTCTGCCAATCACCCTTACCTCCACCCCATGGCAGGCTTTGCCTCACCCACACCTCTATGTTCCAGCTTTCTTCCCCCATATTCCACTTTTGAAGATGGGTCCTGACCTCTAAACGTTATCTGTCACTTCCCTCCACAGATGCTGCCCGACCTGCTCAGTTCCTCCAGCAGTTTGTTTTTCGCTCAAGGTTCCAGATCTGCAATGTCTTGTGTCTCAACTAGACCATCCTGTTCTATGTTCTATGAGGCCTTGGAATAAATTTGACCTCGGAACATAGATGCAGGATTTTTTTAATTAGTTGATGAAATCTAGGATTTGCCACCATTTATTGCCCTCCCATAGATGACATGGGGAAGGTGATGGTGGGATGCCTTTTTGAACTGCAGCTGTTCTGGTTATGGTTAAGATTCTATCACAGTGCTGTTAGTGGGTGAGTACTAAGACATTGACCTCGCAACAATAAAGGACAGACATACATTTTCGAGCCACGATGATGTGTAACTTGGAGAGATATTTACATTTGGTGATGTAGGTGTCACTTGTTTCTCCTAGTAGGAGTGGTTACCAGGTTGGGGAAGCTTCATAGAGGCCTTGAGTTGCTGCACTGCACCAAGCTGTAGCCATATTGTACTGGAGGTGGAGGGAGTGAATGCTTAAAACATACGAACATAAGAACCAGAAGAAAGACTAGACCATCCTGTCTCTCAGGTCTGCTCCACCATTCAATAACATTATAGCTAACCTGCCCTAGCCCAATATCCATGGATGCTTAGACCCATAAATCCATTGATCTTTGTTTTATGGTGGTGAATTTGGTGTCAGTTTATGGTATTAATGATCTCCATATATCCAGACAAATGAAGTACGATCTGTTATTGCTCATATTTTACTACAACATAGACAGAGGCCACGTCCACTTGTCAGAGCAACCCAGTCAATTCCATCTCCCCACTTTCACCCTGTATTTTTTGTTCACACAATATCCCAGGACCTGTACCTGGAAGGTGGAGGAAAGGCTTTGGAGAGTCAGGAGATGAAATGTCACCTGTCCACATACTCCAGAGATGCTACCTGGCCCGCTGAGTTACTCCAGCACTTTGTGTCTATTTGTGCAAAGCAGCTTCTGCAGTTCCTTATTACTCTATGATTAACTACTTTCTTTATTAGGGAGATGGGAGAGTACCAAACTGTGCTAACTATAAGCATGGGACTGTGCAGGGAGACAGTGATCAGAACTATCACTGAACACCATCCCATGGAAACATTATTCCACATTTTCATTAAGCATTTAATGTTCACTATTTTAAGGCTTATCGGCACTGTGGTGTGAAAAAGATCTGGAGTTTAATTTCAATTAACAACTATGTTAAAATAGGGCATGTGTTAATTTATCAGAAACAGAGAGAACATTTAAACCTCAAATACTTCTTACCAGCTGTTGAGAAGGAATTTATAAATGTTTGTACAGGATTTGATTTCACTGCATTTTATAACAAGAACAGCTGCTTCTCCACCAACACAATATCTAACGGGGGAAGTCATGAGTTGAGGTACTTCACCCCATCCTGTGGCTGATTAATGTAATCTTCTCAAGTGCAACAAGCTGTGAGCTCTTATCAACAAGACCAAATGATTGTTGGTGACTATATTAAATCCTATCAGAAGAAATTATGTGTATTGAGCACCGAACAAAGTTCTGCATCTAATCTTTCAAAATCTTCTAACCTTCATTGCAAAATCCTGACTACTTCAGATGAACATATTTGTGGAGTCCAACATGATACTCAGTACTGTGCAGCAGGTTTGTGATACCTCAACTTTCATCCTCCTGTAAACTTGTACAGGCCACCACTGTGACAGTTACAAACCAATACCAATACTATTGTCTCACAGTGTCAGAGACCTTGTCCTTGGGTTTGGTCTAGGTGGACTTTGAATGTTCTCCCTGTGACTGCATGGATTTCCTCCAGGTGCTTCAGTTTTCTCCCACATCTCAGTGTAAAAGTGATCATATTCTTGGAAGACAATTACATGGACGTAGAATTGTATGGACAGCTGATAAAGCACAAGGCCACTTGAGTAGTTCAATGAATTTATTCTCAGAATTGAGAGATCCTTTAAACCATTTGTCTGCAAAATTTGTTTTTATCACAAATTAAGATGCCCAATATATCACATGCAGTGTAATTCCTGGAAGAGAAATATTTTCAAAGGTATTATCTTACCTGTGCTTCACATCCTTCTTCAAGGTTGAAGGTCAGGTCACGGTGGATGTTCGACACAAACTTGCTTGAATACTCAGGATAGAGCTCCAACACTTCAAATAAGCCTCTCAGACCGATGTATTGCAGATCACAATAAGTTAATGCTTTCACATCAGCATTTGTTTTACTCACTTGGCCCTTCGATGAAAGATCTGCACCAATCAAGTCTCCTTTGCCTGCAAGGGAAAGCAATGCAGAAAATCTTCAGGTCCCTTAGACAGCAATTCATTTTAGACCCAAATCCTTTTGGAAGAGGTCAACTGGGGAAGGTAATATTGACCAGAGGTTGACTTGGAGTGTGCAGTGATACTTGGAGTGTGCAGTGATCAAAAACAGGAATAGGAATGTGTTTCCTTTGTGAACCAGAGTTACATTACAGAAAGATTTACAAGTGGGTGAGATATAGTGTGAGATAAATCACACATGGAGCAAAGATAACGCAAACGTTCCTTTCTGTCAAAAAGTCGATAGTTGTAAATAAAATCTGGTGCCCAATTGACGTCAAAGAAATTGAGAACTGGATATCTATATTCCTAAATCTCTGATCTTGACCGCTTTTGGCCTACTGTGCTGCGATTTCCGACAGAACGCCGCCACCTACGGCCGTCATTTTTGGCCACCTCGCTCAGAGCCACCCTCTGCCTTACGGTGCAGAGGATTTTCCCCATCGATGACAAATCAGAGAGATATTAATGTTTTTTAAAAAAATCACCATTCTCTCTGCTGCCCCTGCTGGAGGGCGGGGGAGGGACTATAAAACCAGGAAGTGGTGTGCTTCACTCAGTCTCTGCAAGATGGATGAAGCCAAGGGTCACGTCTCTCTGAGCTCTGAATAACACTGAACAAATGTCTACACAACTGTGAGTACCCTTAATGTGGTTTGAAAATGAAAATATGGTTTGTTTGAAGTAAAAAGGCACTGCCTGCAAATGGTGGCTTGGATGCTTTGGCTTGAAGTTGAAAGGCACTACTTACTGCAAATGGTGGCTTGGGTGCTTTGCGGCTTGAAGTTGAAAGGCACTACTTACTGCAAATGGTGGCTTGGGAGCTTTGGCTTGAAGGTGAAAGGCACTACTGCAAATTACTGTAAATGGTGGCTTGGGTGCTTTGGTTTGAAGTTGAAAGGCACTTCTTACTGCAAATGGTGGCTTGGGTGCTTTGACTTGAAGTTGAAAGGCACTACTTACAGCAAATAGTGGCTTGGGAGCTTTGGCTTGAAGTTGAAAGGCACTACTTACAGCAAATGGTGGCTTGGGTGCTTTGGCTTGAAGTTGAAAGGCACTACTTACTGCAAATGGTGGCTTGGGTGCTTTGGCTTGAAGTTGAAAGGCACTACTTACTGTAAATGGTGGCTTGTGTGCTTTGGCTTGAAGTTGAAAGACACCACTTACAGCAAATGGTGGCATGAAGTTGAAAGGCACTACTTACTGTAAATGGTGGCTTGGGTGCTTTGAAGTTGAAAGGCACTACTTACTGCAAATGGTGGCTTGGGTGCTTTGGCTTGAGGTTGAAAGGCACTACTTACTGCAGATGGTGGCTCGGGTGCTTTGCTTGAAGTTGATGGCTTGAAGTTGAAAGGCACTACTTACTGCAAATGGTGGCTTGGGTGCTCTGGCTTGAAGTTAAGGCACTACCGCAAATGCACTTACTTCCTGTTTGCACTGTATATTGATTTTAGATAAAACGCTAAACTTACGGCTGTAATTTTTGGCCATCTTACTCAGTCCCCTCTCCGCTGAGCAGGTGCAGAGAATTCTTCCCATCAATGAAAAATAAAAGTGTTATTAGTGTTTAAAAAAAATGTTGAGAAACTCTCTCCTGTCAATCACGTCCTGAAAGCTACACCTTTTCCGGGGGGAGGGGTTATAAAACCCAGAAGTGTGGGTGTGGCTCAGTCTCTGCATGATGGGTGGGGGAGAGGTGACTCTGAGCTGTGAATCAACTGAACACACTGAATGTCTACTGAACTGTGAGTTTGGTGTTTTGTGTGGTTTTATGGTGGTTTCACCCTGCATGAAATGGTATGAAGCTGCATTTGAATTTGGTGGCCTTGGACCCTGCTTGAAGTGGAATAAAATTGCACTGAATTTAGTGGCCTTGCACCCTGCTGAAAGTGGTATGAAACTGCACTTGAATTTGGTGGCCTTGGATCCAGCTTGAAGTGGTATGAAACTGCACTTGAATTCGGTGGCCTGGCACCCTGCTCATAGTGGTAAGAAACTGCACTTGAATTTGGTGGCCTTGCACCCTGCTTGAAATGGTAGGAACACAGATTTGAATTTGGTGGCCTTGCATCCTGCTTGAAATGGAACTTCAAGGAATAGTCATGAGTCAACTGCCAGCCCACCAGCTGTGAGTGAGCTGCCAGCAGATCAGGCTTGAGGGACTGAGCTGCCACCCCAAGAACCCATACCAGCACTCCAGAAAGTCCCCCCCCCCCCACCAATATTTGGGAATTGGTGGAGAGGTGGAATATTGCATCGGGGGACCAGCCCTCCCATGTGAACATGGGACCCAACGGGTCCCACTTAGTCTAGTGAACTATATAAAATTGTTATCTATATTAATTTTTCAATTTCAATCAAACTTCAATGGTCATTCATCCTCATCTAAATCATTTAGATTAAGTAGCACAATGGAGCTATATCACTTGAACACCTGCACATTGCACAGGATCAATGATCCCCCATTGTGATCGAATTCCAGTTGAAGTCTTGCTATTGGAAAGCCACTGAGTAGACACCTGCCTCTTTCACACAGTGGAAGGAGGTACAATGCAAACATAAGACACAGCAGGAGTTGTGGGCAGAGTTTCTTGAACCTGATCTTCATTGGATAGTGCATGATTGAATGTCTAACTGAGTGAATATTTTTGTCTGAACATGTACTTTTTAATGTATTAATTCAAAGGATGTGGATATCACCAGCCAAGCTGGAATTTAATGTAATTGAACATGGAATTTTACAGAACAATCCAGCATCTTTGAGAATTGCACATGATAAAGATATTTAACAGCACCTTTAATATTTTTTTTGAATGCTATAAAAAAAAATCACTCAAGCTTATTGGGTGTTTCTAAATAAGACACAAAGTTGGAGTAATTCAGCTGGACAGACTCTCTGGTGAACATGGAGATGTGATATTTTGGGTCGGGCCCGGACTGAAACATAATTTATCCACGTTCTCCAGAGATGCTGCCTGACCCCCTAAGTTACCCCAGCACGTTGCGTCCTTTTTGGTTCACCAGCATCTGCAGTTCCTTGTTGTCTAGGAGTTTCTGAATCGTCGGACCTTCTTCAGAGAGACCCTATCGTTGAGAAGAATCCAGATCCCATTTATAATTCACTGCTGCCTCCCTTGCTCATTGAAAAATGACATTGAAAGATGAAAGGCGAAAATTAGCCAGTTTAATAATTGAATTTGAATTGGAGAAGGGGATTGTCCACTAGTTCACGAAAAATTGCATGATGTTCTCACTTTGCAGCGCATATTACATAAGCAAGTCAGTGAAATAACTCCCTCCTACTCACGTTATATAAACTTGTAGCTTAGCAACTGCAACATGGGTTAACACTGCCAGAACATAATGCATAAACAAAATAAACTAATTGGTGCTTTGGCAAAAATTTAATCTACTTCATGACCATTGTCGTTCAACTTAAGATGGGAATATTTTAAATCAAGGAGGTTGCACTTTGTATCTGATTATCTAGAAAAATAAATCATCAGAATTGGAAACCAACATCAAAAGAGAATAAGCTGGAAAATTCTACTGTGTATCCTAAATGTGATGTTTGTTTAAAATGTGATTTTTCAAGCAGACTTGAATTCTATGGTTAAAAATAGGATTTTTTCTCACTTCAAAATTGTCAGCTTTGCCAGGTTCGTAGCATTAGATTATGAGAATATTGCCAGGACTTGAAGGCCTGAGGTATAGGGAGAAATGTCAGGCAAGCTTGGACATTATTTCTCGGAGCGCTGGTGGCAGTGATTTTATAGAGATGTATGAGATCATGAGGGGAATAGATAGGGATACTATTTTACCCACAGTAGGGGAATCAAGAACCAGTGGACATGGGTTTAAGGTGAGAGGGGCAGATTTAATACGAGCCTATGGGCCAACCCTCACACAGAAGGTGATAGGTATATGGAACAAGCTGCCAGAGGAGGTAGTTGAGGCTAGTACTACAATAACAACATTTAAAAGACATTTACACAGGTACATGGTGCAATTAAGAATACTTGAGTTTAACAAACTAACTGAGTCAAAAAAATTGGTCATAAGTACATTTAAGGCTGAGATTAAGTAAACAGATACATAAACAGACAGACAGATATATTTTTGGACTTTAAGGGAGTCAGAGATAGTGGGGACTGGGCTGTAAAATGGTTCAAGGGACCATATTATGTCCTTTTTTAGTTTCTTCTGTTCTGAACCTTAGCTGCTAAAATATTTCTTCCTGCTGACTCTCTTACCCCCTTTTAAAAACACTGCCCTTAAAACCTGCCCCTTTGACCAACCACATCCAACAAAAGTCAATATATAAAATGTAATGTGAAAAGTCAAGCTAAGCTCAGACATTGTGAGACCTTACCAAGAATTGCCAATACCACGCTGTCCTTCAAAACTTCCATGGAGCCTGAGCACACAAAGTAGTTTGCTTGCAAGGCGTCCCCCTGTCTGATGAGGTACTCTCCTGGGGCGCAGAAAGAGGTTTTGATGTGGAGAGACAATGACCTCAAGCACCCACGACTGGCCGATATAAAGAGAGGTAACTGCAGAATCTCCTTGTGTAGGTGCATGGCAATGTCGGCACGGAGCTCATCTGGGAAATCCCGCAAAAGCTGCAGCGAATAAAGTGAAGTTTAGACTGTAATTTTCCAGACGTATTTTTGTACAAAAATAAATGGACATTCACTGTGATGAGAAAAAAATATAATTTGGATAGCACAGTGGTGCACCTAATAGACTGCTCTCAAAGTTCCAGCAACCCAGCTTTCATGCTGACATCTAATGGTGCCTGAGTAGAGTTTGCATGTTCACCCTGTGGCTGCATACATTTTACCCCATGTGGGGTTTCCACCCATATCATAACGACATATATGCTGGTAGGTTAATGGATTATTGTAAATTGTCCCTAATGTGTCAGATGCAGCCAGCATGGTCCTGCATGGGCATATTGAAGAGAGGGAGTGCTTGAAGTCTGGAGAAGAGGGAGCAGATGGTCCCCCTGACCTACTTGCTTTAGTTAATACATGCATGGCCGTGCGGCATTATAGGATAAGCACATCCTAATCAGCTAGTTAAAAAACCTAGTGGATTTTAAAAAGCTAAATAGATCAGACAGTTTTCAATTAAGAGTTTAATCATTGCTGGAAAGAGATATGACTTTCTTTGAAGTTATCCCTGCTACGGCAGGTATGTGCCTGCCACCTCTCCCGATTAGAGCCGTCAACATAGAATGAAGACAATGTTCAGGGTTCCAATGTTCCAATGTTCCAGTCTATTATATCAGAGATCTAAATTTGAATCAGGTCTAGCCAGTCCTATTTTCTCTTGACGTGGATCAAATGCAGTTTGAGAAGCTAATCCATTTTTCAGTGCAAACAAAAAAATGACAAGTCTTTGCTGATCTATTTTGGCATGCAGATCTTCCAATAATTCTTTTCTAACTCTGTCTGTATAATTATTGTGTGAAAAAATGAAATATACCAGTGCAGTGAGTAAAACTGGTCTTCGCTAAAGTATTAATGTGGTGGGTAATGTAACCATAATTTCAAGTAATTGTGTGGAAGATGGGTCCCTACTAACTACTGTTATGGCAGGACAGGAGGATCTTCATCTGGCCCTCGCCGCTCCAAGATCACAATGAAGAGCAAAGAAACCACTGATTTTGTTCTTCAATCCCTTCTCCCTGCTGCTTCAACTCTCACTTCCCATTCTCGGGGAGGATGCTCTATCTAAACCTGAGACTATCTGTTCAGCTGCCTACTTTTTGGCCCTGAAGTCAAACGTCCTCTCACCCTCCCAGTCTAGGTCCTGTAGAATCAGCACTCTCCACTCTGTGATCTATATGCGTCTATCCCACTCATGAGATCCATCTGGTATCCCCTTAGGAATGCTCCTCTGAAATGTTGACCTCTTGCTGGATGATAATTCACCCTCCTCAGGAGCTGACCCACTCTAGAGGGAGTGTGAATTGAAACGATACACCATATCTGTGCTATGGTAGATCTCACTTGAATGATATACTGTATAGAATGGATCAGTTCATCAGAACACTGACTTCCTCTCTCAGGTGGTAAAGAGACTTTGTGTTTGTAGATCAGACTGAATGAGTGTAAGAGCAGACATCTTAAATATTGTACCTCGTTGGCATCAATCCCGTTATTCACTGACCAGGTGGTCTGGAAATACTCAAGCATTCGTTGCTTCAGGCTCTGCGGAAGGCAGTGAACTCGAATAAACTCTTTCAGGTCCTTCATGCGAGTGTGGTAGAGAGAGCGCCTTGAGTACATACGTTGGATGATGGCAGTAACATTCCCAAACACAACAGCATGCATCAGAGCTGGAAGAGAAAATGGAATAGGTGAAACGGAAATCTAATTTCCTGATAAATTATTCAAATAATTATCAGTTCATGGCTTTTTGAGTTTTGTTCCCCAATTATTTCCAGAATCAGCTGCTTTCAAAAGAATTATTGGAGTGAAATACAGGTAGCGTGGTCCCTAGCATGGCCTCTAATAACAGTAAAATGGATGAGGAATTTAGGGATTTAGGATGGTGTTGAATAATATGACGACTATTTAAGGCACCAGTATTAGGAAGAACAATATACAATTGTACCTTTAACATCCTAAAAAGACCAAAGGCACTTCATATGACATAGTGGATACTGAAACAAAGAATATGTGAAGGAGTGACAATAAGCAATATGGACAGGGGGCATTTTAAGGATGGTTTTGAATCAAGAGAGAGAGTTGGAATGGCTTGTGGTGTGAATTCCTGACTGAAGAGAGATGGATGCCCCTGGTGAATTAAATGAAGTAGGGCATGAACAGGAGGCTACAGGCGGAGATATACAGAGGTTGCAGAAGGATGTATGGCTGGGGAATGTTACAGAGTTGGAGGAATAAGGCTATCGGTGGTTTTCAAAGTAAACATGGGAATTTTCAAATTGTGTGTCGGTGAAAAGAGGGCTATCCAGTAAACGGTCGATGGGTGGCTGGCCAATTAAATGGGGTCGGATGCAAAGCATATATGCTTTCAAATGGGATCACATTTATGGGCTTTTATTGGCCTGCACATGTAGACCTAAATACAGATTATGAAGCTACACTCGATCTCTACTCTGTGAAGGTACACCTAATCTTTGCTCCGTGAAGCTACACCTGAATCTGCCCTGTGAAGGTACACCTGAGCCTAGGACTGTGCTTGTACACCCAAATGTGGGCTTGTGAATTTACACCTGAATTTTGGCCCTTATGAGTACATCCAAAGTCAGGTTGCAGGGGTAGACATAAAAATGGGTGTGCGAATGTACGCCTAGACTCAGGTCGACACGTGTATGTCTAAAGTTAGGCCTGTGCGGCATTCCCAAACAGTGGTCTGCCTACATATGCCTGAATACAGATCTGTTAATGTACACTCACACTCGAGCCTGCACATGATTTCCTGAACACAGGTCAGAACTTCACTTAGTGCATAGTTGCCAGATTTGGGGGCTGTATATACGCGAACTGGAACTCTAACCTGTGTTCCATAAGGCTTCATGGTGAGAACACTTGAAAAATTCCAAGAGGTGAATTTATTGAGTAAATAGATAATTCATAAGGAAATCATGAGTCATGTCATCAACTGGATACTTTTCAATCACTAGAATGAGCCAAAAGGGAAGTCAGCAGAGTATATATTCTCTCTTTTTTTTGTCTGTTTTTTTTCCCCGATTTGTCGATATTACATGGCTGCACTTTGTCGCGGCAGCAGAATTGGTGGCCGATTAGGAAAAGGGAAGATGCAACGAGACCTGGGTGTCATGGTACACCAGTCATTAAAAGTAGGCATGCAGGTGCAGCAGGCAGTGAAGAAGGCGAATGGTATGTTAGCATTTATAGCAAAAGGATTTGAGTATAAGAGCAGGGAGGTTCTACTGCAGTTGTACAGGGTCTTGGTGAGACAACACCTGGAGTATTGCATACAGTTTTGATCTCCTAATCTGAGGAAAGACATTCTTGCCGTAGAGGGAGTACAGAGAAGATTCACCAGACTGATTCCTGGGATATCAGGACTTTCATATGAAGAAAGACTGGATAGACTCGGTTTGTACTCGCTAGAATTTAGAAGATTGAGGGGGGATCTTATAGAAACTTACAAAATTCTTAAAGGGTTGGACAGGCTAGATGCAAGAAGATTGTTCCCGATGTTGGGGAAGTCCAGAACAAGGGGGTCACAGTTTAAGGATAAGGGGGAAATCTTTTAGGACCGAGTTGACGAAAACATTTTTCACACAGAGAGTGGTGAATCTCTGGAATTCTCTGCCACAGAAGGTAGTTGAGGCCAGTTCATTGGCTATAATTTAAAAGGGAGTTAGATGTGGCCCTTGTGGCCAAAGGGATCAGGGAGTATGGAGAGAAGGCAGGTACAGAATACTGAGTTGGATGATCAGCTATGATCATATTGAATGGCGGGCAGGCTCGAAGGGCCGAATGGCCTACTCCTGCACCTATTTTCTATGTTTCTAATTGGAGTTGTAGATTATGAAGCATCATGCTGCAGTGTCTGAGCCTTCATTCATGTGGGACGTGTGATGGAACTATCTAGCCTTTACCATTGTTGCTTATATATATATATATATATTTTTTAGCAAACATGGCCGAACTCAATGAATTACCCCCAATAAGCATAGTGCAGATTGAAAATATCTTCTCTGCGTCTGTGTTTGCAGAAACATTTCCGAAGCCAACACTGGTTAGGCTGCTCAAGGTGAAGTAGAGGGCAGCAATGTAGGCACTTCGAACCGTAGGGCCACCCAACGAGTTATTAGTGTATGGCGTCTCCAAACGTTTACCAAGCTCGTTTAACCAACCTGGTGGAGAAAAACAATCAGAGGTCAGGAATTTATGTTTCAGACTATCTGAAAATGGGCACACCAATACATATTCATATTGAGATCTGTTGGGTTCAGATACACTCAAAAACAGAAATAAATGCACCAATCTGTTTATTTCATCTTAAGTTTTATCAGAAATGAGAAACCTCCAATTATAATCTCCAACCTCTATTATCCCCTCCCCATCTGGTTCCACCTATCGCCTACCCACCCTCAATCATCTATCCCACACACCTCATGTTTCTTCACAATCTTTTCTCCTCCCTCTCAGGCAGAGTCTGAAACATTGGGTTGTACCTCTTGCTGCCACAGTTGGTGCTTGGCCTGTTAAATTCTTCAAGCATTCGTTTTTTTTTTGTTTACTTGCATCTATACTGACAGTTGTAAGTGTAATAAATCAGAAAGTAGCAGATAGAATCACTGTGGGTAACACTAAGAACTAAGATAGGTCACAAGACATTGGTGGAGTTTATTTTCTAGTTATGCTGCAGTTATATCAATAGGTTAGTTTGACCTCCATGTCCTCCCAAGATCACGGTCAAGGTTCTTAGCAAGAGTTCAACAAGACCAAAAACATCTGTCCTATCTTAATACAAAACCATTGACACTGAAGGCAACCCGAAATGTCACCTATTCCTTTTTTTCCAGAGATGCTGTCTGATCCGCTGAGTTACTCCAGCTTTGTGACACAAAGGCCTGTTTGCATAGTACTTTCCGTGACACAATAGAAAGTGAAATCCAGATTTTGCTTGGTGTTAATGACATTGGCTGATAAATCTACACATGAATATTTAATTATTATTCATCACCAGTGTCCTAGAGGATGATTACACCGTCACTCCATTCTGATTGAATCTGGTGCAGCTTTGTGAAATTGTTGATATCCTACCAGAAAGAAGGTGAACCGAAACCAAGTTCCTGGTTAAAGCTCTTCTGAGCCACAACATGGCACTACCAAGGCTTTCAACAACAACCTAATGCCCCTGTCCCACTTAGGAAACCTGAACGGAAACCTCTGGAGACTTTGCGTCCCACCCAAGGTTTCCGTGCGGTTCCCGGAGGTTCCCGGAGGTTTATGTCAGTCTCCCTACCTGCTTCCACTACCTGCAACCTTCGGCAACCACCTGCAACCTCCGGGAACCGCAGGGAAACCTTGGGTGGGGCGCAAAGTCTCCTGAGGTTTCCGTTCATGTTTCCTAAGTGGGACGGGCATTACTCTTCCAGTGATCACATATTTCAAATCGGTACATAAACGTTGATGGGGAAGGCATGTACAATCAGGTCCAGGTGTTCCATGCAACAATGCAAGTTCCAGTAACCTTCAACAGTCCATTAAACTATGTTAATTTTCATTAAAGCTGATTTAAGAGCATGAAATAAATTTGCTCAGACATTAACACTGGAGGTAATCTTGGAAAACTTGGAATAAATAATTCATTTATGTTAATGACACTGCATTTCTGAGCTAATACCACTGAAAGCATCGGATTAATAGAACACCTATAGATTCTGAAGTGTCCCAAGGAGAATAAACTGGATGTAACGTTGAAGAAGGTAAAACTAAACATTAACAGTGAGCACTGGATAGTGGCATCAAGATCTTCGATGGATAAATATTTAGGCAGGTTAAGTTCAAGGATATACCTGTATGATTCAAAGCTTGGCCTGGACTTACCAATATCCCAGGTTTGTGGATCATTCATTGCCATCTCCCTCCTGCCAATGACGTACCAGATGCAGGCCATCCAATGAGCGAGCAGCGCAAACATTGACATGAGAAGTGTTAGGACCATGGCGCTGTACTGCGAATAACGGTCAAGCTTTTGGAACAACCGCAGCAGTCGTAACAGACGCACTGTCTTCAACAAGTGAACCAGAGAGGTCTGGAAAACAAACCAGCGCAGCCGATGTTTACTATTGGATGACTTTTCAATTGGCCTCCGCACTGATGCAGGGCATTCCCGTTGAGTAATTAAATGATCCGATCATTAAAATGGCAAACATTGATGCTTGAAAAATATAACAAGAAGGAGTGGGAAGAATTTCTTGGTCCATCACATTTGGAGAGTAGATCTGTTAGCGACATTTCTTTGAGCCATCTTCCTGCACCCTACCTGGACTCGCACTCATTTCTCCCTTTCCCTCTCGCCTTCCACCCACATTTCTTCCTCTGTCTTCACAATTTGCTCATCTTCTATCTGTAACCGCCAGCTCACTTTGGGGACAATTAGGGATGGAAGATAAATGCAGGTAATGTGAGCAATGTCTACATCTTGTGAATGAATAGTAAAAGGCCCTGGTAAGCCCAGAGTCTACGCCTCAGCCACCAATACTCCCTAAAACTATGATCCTTGGACATCTTGTCCTGGTGAACTCAAAACCAGTATTTTGACTGAGGAAACCATCCAATAGAATCCACCATCTACTTCTCTTGTCGAGCTTCCAGGACAATCCATGCAGGTAATTGGTGAGCAAAGATATTTTGTGCAGGAACCTTATTGCAAGATAGAGGAGACAACTAAAGGACCGTTCCATGGAAACATGTTGTGGCCCATCCCTCACAACACTAGGAACAGGTAGAACTTTGCACTAGTGGCACTTGGTGGTTGCATATCCAAGGTCTTTGCTCAGCTTAATGCAGCCACACCAGGATGAGAACCTTAGTGGGTACAGTTTCCACTTTCCTCTGCAGACCTGTCTGCCAGGTCTCTTGGGACACGATCCATTTTTCATCCCCAGATAAATTGGAAAGTGGCTTGGGTCCCATTCTACATTCCCAACTTTTCCCAAAAGTTATCCAGCAATTACCTGTTTCCACATTTAATATCACTGATCACCTTTGCCTCAGCCTCTGAATCATTACAAGTTTTCCCCAAAAAGAAACTCTGCCCTCAATAGATATCCTACCAGGGCAGTGTGATGAAGCAGAATCTATTTTCAGACCCACCCTGAGAAAGCATCCAGATTGTTATTTATTCATATTTATTCATATTATTCATAGTCGCTGTCGTACCAGACAGGCATTTGCCAAGTAGCAGCAGACCTGAGAGAATTTGGGAAAACAACACAGGCTTCTCTCTTTAATTTGTGGGTAGATTGTTATGGAATCATTCCACTGAAACTTTGTTAATTATATGCATGTCAGCATAACAGATGTATAACAGTTAGTTCCATCGTCTAATTGAAACAATCCAATTGGGTATTAACTACAGAATAGTTAATAAAGTCCAAATTAAAGCAGATTTGAGTGAAGAATCCACTTGTTTTAGGAGAATCGTGACACCACCCCATGTTCTCACCTGTCCTCCACCAGTTGCCCCTTCAGTGGTCTGCGCCCATGTCTCTGCATGTGAATGTTTCCATTCCTTCAATCAGATATCTGCTCCCACCACTCTACCCGAGGGGCCCACCTATCAGTCAGACAATGCAGCTTCTTGCATCTATGATTGTGGCCTTTTTTTCTCATCCTTATAACCATATAACCATATAACAATTACAGCACGGAAACAGGCCATCTCGGCCCTACAATTCCGTGCCGAACAATTATTTTCCCTTAGTCCCACCTGCCTGCACTCATACCATAACCCTCCATTCCCTTCTCACCCATATGCCTATCCAATTTATTTTTAAATTATACCATCGAACCTGCCTCCACCACTTCCACTGGAAGCTCATTCCACACCGCTACCACTCTCTGAGTAAAGAAGTTCCCCCTCATGTTACCCCTAAACTTCTGTCCCTTAATTCTGAAGTCATGTCCTCTTGTTTGAATCTTCCCTACTCTCAAAGGGAAAAGCTTGGCCACATCAACTCTGTCTATCCCTCTCATCATTTTAAAGATCTCTATCAAGTCCCCCCTTAACTGTCCTCCCATTATCCTGTCTGGCATTATGATGCAGTTGCTGCTCTGTCTTCCCTCCAACACCTCCCTCGTTTCTAGCTGACTGGAATTTCTCTTGTTTGGTCCCCTCTTCTTGTTGAACTGTATTTGCAATAATTTATTTTCCACTCTTACACTGCTAACTCTGGAATCCCACAAGGGGATTTTTTTACTCCCTTCCGTTCCCCTGGATGTATCATTCGAATCCATGGATATTTCAAATAGATATGATGCCACTCAGCTCCACCACATCTCCAGCTCTCCGGCACAATCTGCTGCCTTGGATTTGTCTATGCCACAGTCTATGCCACAACTTCTGCCTGGCCACCACTTCCAACCCAGCATTCTATCTAAGGCTACACGAGACCATTCATGATGATAGTATTGGGAATGACACAGCTGAGGTTCGGAATATATAACCACTCCAGCACAAGACTGACCACTTCCACCTGTGAAAATGTGTTCACCATTTTCAAAGTTCATCTGCTCTCTGATATCCACATCCTTGCCTTTGTCTGAGTATGACTCTTCCATCTCAGTCCAGGTTAACCTCCCATCATCCACCCTACATAAACAGCTCACTTAACACTCTGCTATCCTAACTTGGTCTAAGTCAAGTCTTACCACTGATTATAGCTATGCATGTTGACCTGCACTGGCTTCCACACAGGTAATGCCTCGGATTTAATATCTTCTTCGTTGTCTTCAAATCTCTCCAAGTGTTTCCATTCCTATTTCTATAATCTCGTCCCACTCTAAAACCTCTGATCTCCGTACTCACCGACCATTATCCTTGATCTACATCTCTTTTGATGTCTTGTTTTCACGCCTTACCCTTCCTTATCTCTGTCTCCATTCTCCCTGACTCTTAGTCTGAAGAAGGGTATTGACCTAAAATGTCATCCATTTCTTCTATCCAGAGATGCTGCCTGTCCCTCTGAGTTACTCTGCAGTTCTCCACAGATGCTGCCTGACCTTCTGAGTTACTCCAGCACTCTGTATTTGCTATATTCTATACCCTGACCTATGAAGGCAAGCGTGTTATTTGCCTTCTCCACCACCCTATCTACTAGTGATGCCAATTTTAGGGAACTATGGACTTGTATCGCAAGAGTCAAGAGTCAAGAGTCAATTTAATTGTCATTTGGACCCCTAGAGGTCCAAACGAAATGCCGTTTCTGCAGCCATACATTACACACAAATAGACCCAGACACAACATAATTACATTTTACATAAACATCCATCACATAGCTGTGATGGAAGGCCGAAAAAAAATTATCTCTCCACTGCACTCTCCCCCGATGTCAGAGTCAAAGTCAAAGCCCCCGGCTGGCGATGGCGATTGTCCCGCGGCCATTAAAGCCACGCCGGGTGGTGTGAGGTCGCACACCGGGTCTTGATGTTGGAGCCCCCGGTGTGCGCTCGCAAAGTCCCGCGGCCATTCCAGCCGCGCGGGGCGGTGTAGTGAGGCCCCGCTCCAGGAGCTCTTCAACCCCGCAACACGGGCGGGAGAATTCGCCGTTGCAGGAGCCCCGAAAAGTGGTCTCCCTCCAGGGACCCGCGGGCTCCCGGCGCCGCTGTCCGCAGACCCGCAGCAGCAGCCTCCGACTCAGCAGCGGCATCGGCAGCAGCAGCAGCAGCGCTCCTCCACCGCTCCAACCGTTCCGGACTCGGCCAGCCCCGCGACGGCGACGGTGAGTAGCACCAGAGTCCCCGGCTTCTTCCTGTTGGAGGCCGCTCCTCGTTGCAGCCCCAACGACAACGGAAACCCGACGAGAAAAAGGTCGGGTCTCCAGTGCAGGGAGAGATTTAAAAAGTTTCCCCCCCCCTCCCACCCCACCCCCATCCCCCCCACACACACACCCCAACAAAAAATAACAAAAACTACATTAAAACACAGACAGAAAATAATAAAAACGCGGACAGACTGCAGAGGCCGCTGCTGGCCAGAGCCGCGCCGCCTACCGCAAGGTCCCTCTGTTCGCCGACACTCCTCAGCGCCCTACAGTTTACTTTAATGTCCTACCTTCCCGAAATACATCCCGCACTTATCAGAATGAAATTCCATCTGCCACCGCTCTACCCAACTTTACTCATCCTCATTTTGCTCCCTCCCCCCCCCCCCCCCCCCCCCCCACCCCCAACATAAATATAACAAATCATGCCTTTACTAAAGTTATTATAAAAATGGATACAAATTAAAGAGATTATTCTGCTTCTTATCCATTCAGAAAAACTCAGACCTCATTATTGGAATGAATGCAGCTAATCATCTCGCCTGTGGATCCTGGTAAAAGAGAACATTGTCAAATGCAACTTACCACAGTAATGTTAAAGGCATAGAGTAGATCAAATGGCAATGCAGCTATTAAATCCACAATAAACCACGTGGTTCCATAATGGATGCAGATAGATCGAGCATCGTAGACTACTTGACCTGACTGACTGACATATGTGGTCCGAAAGTTCAGGATAATATCTGTTGGTTAAAGAGAATAAAGCAAGAAGTGTTAATGAAGGAAATAAAGTGTAAACCAAGCCTTCATAATTACAAGTGATTTCATGGAAGATTGCATGTAACACCAATAATCTTAAATGTACAATAAGGATGATGGCATCTGCCATGGACATGTTATGGTGGTAGGCTCACTGCAGTGGATCAAGGCTGCTTACTAGGCTGGATTTAATATGGCTAATGAACACCAATCCATCCTCCCAAGTCCACGTGTGTGGGGCTTCAATGAAAACAAGTGGCAATTTAGTTACAGTATTCTCAAATGGTCACTGTCTTGGCTAACCATCACCTTCCATGTCAGTGATCTTAACCTGGGGGTCGGGACCCTCATGGGCAACGTGCTGCTGGCCTTACTGTGCATATATATGATCCTGCAGTAGGAACAAATGAACCTGGGGTTGCAAGCACTAGGGCAAAAACAGTGGTGCAGCTGGTAGAGCTGCTGCCTCGTAGCTCCAGAGACCAGGGTTTGATCCTCACCTCGGATGCTGTGAGTGTGGAGTTTGCATGTTCTCCTTGTGACCATGCAGGTCTCCTCCGGGTGGTCCAGCTGCCTCCCACATCCAAAAGATGTGTAAATTTGTAGAATAATTGGTCCCTGTAAATTGCCCGAATATGTAGGGAGTGGAGGAGAAAGTGTGATACCATAGAACTAGTGTGAATGGGTTGGCATAGACTCTGTGGACCAAAGGGCCTGTTTTCATGCTGTATCTCTAAACAGGGACTAATGTCCGTAAATGCGGTGCTTTGGATGGAGCCTGGATTTTCATGGCTGCTTTTGACTCTCAAATCCATAATTGAATATTACAAACACTTTCAAGCAATTCACAAGAATCACGTAATATTGTAAAGCCTTTGGTAATTTTTAAATTCACTTTCAAATGCAATTGCCACCTACGGTTCAGTGTAATATGTAGTAAATCAGTCGGAGTGCTTGGGAATGGAATTAATGGGAAATGAATGACCAAGCAACTGAACGACTTAAGGATGATGGAAACATTAAAGGGTATGAACATTTGTCACAATCAGTATATGTAGTGAAATATTATTAAAGTAGTAAAGTGGGCAAAATAAAAATGAACGAGATACATGCGTCAAGAACTGTTCAAGAAAACTGAATAACTGCAACCTCTTGTTCTCTTTTTGCCAGAAGGAAACTTGGTCTATTGCGTTTTCAGGCGTGGTAATAATGAAGTGAAAATTTGCCTCACCGAAAATGAAAAGCATTTCCACAGCAACATCACTGACGGTGGTGCTGCGGGAAGTGGAGGAGCTGTCGTCACTCTCCGTGAAGCAAACGTTGTACGGGACGGTCACCGCAACGTAAAACGTGGCCAGCAGGATAAGCCAGTCCCAGCCAGCTTTGAAGGTACTGTAATGCAGGAGGATGAAGCGGGATTTCTGGACTGATGCCACTTTGTACTCGGGTAGACTAGGCTTACTTTCAAACATGTTCTGCCAAAGAAGAGATTGAAGTCGTTTAATGAAGCAATACATTTTTGCCCAAAGTGTTCAGGCTTACTTTAGAGGATAGTAAACGTCACAAAGACATTGAGGGGTGGGACCCTGGAGTGGTTTGGAATCAAAGCTTAACAAAAAACGGAGTAAGTAACAATCTTTTAAATACTGTTGTTGTAGCAACCTCTGGCTCCTCTGGCAGCTCATTCCATATACCCACCACCCTCCGAGTGAAAAAAATTGCACCTCATGCTTTATGTATTATAAGTAAATTAATGTCATTATACTGCAACAAAATATATAAACTCACATAACACATTAGTCTGTTATATATTTTCTTGGTTTGTTAACATTGATTAAAGTAGTTTGAAGATAATTTGTTTCATTAAGTTTTTATTTTCAATGTTTCAGATTTTTGCATTAAGCACACGCAGGACGTGATATTCTTTAAACAAATCACACAAGGGCCTTCAGTTTTTAATGGAGACTAACAAGGGATTGTTGATGTGAAGCATAGCGTTCAAGATGGAATTAGATAAGCAGTTGTGGTGTGGAAAAGTACAGGTTCACAAAAAGAGCAGGGAATTGGGATTCAATTAAAAGTTCCAATGACAAACTAGCTCAGGCATTATCTCATTTATGTTACCTTATTAACCGCAATTCCCCTGTCCAGGGAATGCATGTAAACACTCATGTATAAAACCCCGCTCCCAAAGGTTACAATCAGCATCATTTTACAGTGCAGCAGAAGAGACCAAACTCCCTGAATACGTTAATTGGGATAAACCTGTAGAAATTGTCAGAGTCATAGAACCAAACAACACAGGCCCTTCAGCCCAACTCATCCATGCCGACCAAGATGCCTTATCTAAGCTTGTCTCATTGCCCGCATAAGGCCCATATCCTTTTAAACTTTTCCTATCCCTCCCTGTACCTGTCCAAGTGTCTTTTAAATGTTATTATTGTACCTGCCTTAACTATCTCCTCTGGCAGTTTATTTCAAGTACCCACGACTCTCTGGGTGAAAAGGTTACCCCTCAAGTTCTCAATAAATCTTAAACATGTCACCCACTCATAGCGCAGCATACCTCTTGTTGTAGCATCAAGGGGATACATTGCCACAAATTGCCAAGGCCCCTTCGGCAATGAGGAGCCTTGCATTAGGATCTCTTCCATTAAAAACAGTGGGTGCGCATAATGCCACTACTTCAGAGTTCTCTCCGTGTTCTTGCCTAAGAAGGTTTTTCCATTCCTTCATCATCATTTGCTCTAAAAAGCTGGCACTCCCTACCCAAAGGATCTGTGGGACCATCTTCAGCAGAGTGGCACAGGTCTATCAACTCTGGTTTTATGCTGCAATGTAATGGTTGCTGCTCAATTCATGCCATTTTGAATGGGAATTGAAGTCTGCAAAATGTTGCATAATAAACCTAAATCGATGAAGGCACTTGCTGAAAATCTTAGATTTTATGCTAGAATGCCTGCAAAGAAGCAAGTTATACCAGGGGCCTGCTATAAATTGTATATTTTATGATGTGACTTTTTTTCTGTCGAATGTAAATGTATTTTTATCTTCCTAAGTATTATTCCTAATTATTAATCAGGTTCAGTTTTTTACCATAAGTTCCAAAATAGATGTCACACATTTATTTAAACAAAAAGACTTTCTGGGTATAGCAGCATGATTTGTGCACCAAGGTGTGAATGGCAGCAAGCAGGGGCTTATCAATACATGATCAGGTTTTACTTACAAGCATTGCAGACTGGGAGCTTTCAGTTTCCTGTCCATTGAGTACATGCAAATGGAGTAACAATTAAGAGTAAGAACCAACATCGACTAACAGGAGTCACTCACAGCAACACATCAGTAACAAACAAGGCAGAGAAAGATTTTAAAAAAAGGACACATATGATGTTTTTTACAAGGATTCACAGGCAACGTTTGTTCATGTATGATGGGGTTGTGACCAGGCACAGTCCAGACATTAATCATGGAACATTGACAAACTGAAGATAGACACAAAAAGCTGGAGTAATTCACCGGGACAGGCAGCATCTCTGAAGAGAAGGAATCTGACGAAGGGCCTCGACCTGAAACGTCACCCATTCCTCTCCAGAGATGCTGCCTGTCCTGCTGAATTACTCCAGCTTTTTATGTCTATCTTCAGTTCAAACCAGCATCTGCAGTTTCTTTTTACACTTTGCCAAACAGAAACTTTTTCCAATTAACTCAAACCATCCGAGTCAATAAAATAAAAGTGCTAGAAACTTTATTTAATTATATTTATTTAGGGGTGGCAATGTACAATTAGGTAATTATTTTCCACATAACAGTTAATTTAGACTTTAGAGATACAGCGTGGAAACATGTCCTTCAGCCCTCCGAGTCCATGCCGACCAGCGGTCATCTATTAAACTCGCAATATCCTACACCCTGGGGACAATTTACAATTTTACTGAAGTCAATTAACCTACAAACCATTGATTCTGAAAAAAAATGTCTTTCTCCTGAAGAATGCGCCTAGTTTACCTGAGAAACATAGAAACATAGAAAGATAGAAAATAGGTGCAGGAGTAGGCCATTCGGCCCTTCGAGCCTGCACCGCCATTCAATATGATCATGGCTGATCATCCAACTCGGTATCCTGTACCTGCCTTCTCTCCATACTCCCTGATCCCTTTGGCCACAAGGGCCACATCTAACTCCCTCTTAAATATAGCCAATGAACTGGCCTCAACTACCATCTGTGGCAGAGAGTTCCAGAGATTTACCACTCTCGGTGTGAAAAATGTGTTGCTCATCTCGGTCCTAAAGGATTTCCCCTTTATCCTTAAACTGTGGCCCCTTGTCCTGGACTTCCCCAACATCGGGAACAATCTTCCTGCATCTAGCCTGTCCAACCCCTTAAGAATTTCGAAGTCTAGAAAGCATCAGCCTACAGAAAGTCAAATTTAATGTAATTAACTACAGGAGGTATTATGAAGTGATACTATTCCTTTCCTTCTGTCAGGCACTCATGCCAAACAAGAGCTTTGGACAGCTGAGGCCTGTACTTTAAATGGTGTGACTCATGAGTGAAATTCATATACATGTTTCATCAGAAGAGAGAAACTACTGAAAGCAGCAGGTTATATGATCATAAGGTCAGAAGTGATAGGAGTAGAATTAGGCCACTCGGCCCATCAAGTCTACTCCGTCATTCAATCATGGCTGATCTATCTCTCCCTCTTAACTCAATTCTCCTGCCTTATAACCATATAACCATATAACACGATTACAGCATGGTTAGTCCCTGCAGTCTCACGATCCTTCTAGTCCGTGAAATGAGAACATCATATCTCCCCTAGTCCCATATACTGCGGGTCAGATCCCAACATCTCCCCTCCATTCCTTCCCATCCATATTTCCATCCAATTTGCACAAATGATAAAGAATATTTGCTCCACCTCCTTCACTGGAAGCTCATCCACACAGCTACCTAGTTCAAATAAGGTAGCCTTTTTAGGACATAAGAAATGCAAAAAAAAGTCCCTTAATTCTACATGTCATGTCCCCTTGTTTGAATCTTCCCTACTCTCAGTGGGAAAAGCTTTTCCACGTCAACTCTGTCTATCCCTCTCATCATTGTAAAAAATATATCAGTCCCCCTTAACCTTCTGCGCTCCAAAGCAATAAAGCCCTAACTTGTTCAACCTTTCTGTAACTTAGTTGCTGAAACCCAGGCAAAATTCTAGTTCAGGACCTCTGTACTCTCTCTATTTTGTTGACATCCTGTGGGATTAGGTGACCAAAATCTGAAAGGGCAGCCAGGGTTGGCCTCACCAATGCCTTGTATTTATTTAACATTCATCCCAACTTCTATACTCAGAAGTAAGATTTATAATATGGCACCAAAGTGCCTACATAATACATTTTATGTACAGCTTTCTTTTTTTGTTATAATACATGAGATTCCACTTTCAGGGAACTGTGCACAGTTATTCCCAGATCCCTCTGTTCACCTACATTCTTCAATTCCCTACCATGTACCATGTACCTTCTCCCCATAACCTCTGACACCTGTACTAATCACGAATCAAGTTGTTAGTCCCTGCAGTCTCACGATCTGAAGGGTCTACCTCTGAAATGAGAACTCATCTATTTCCTCCACTGACTGTCGGGTTCAGATCCCAACATCTCCTGTTCTTTCATTTGTAATTTCCACCATCTGCACAATGCTAGAGAATATTTTCTTCTCCTCTGCCTCACTCCTCCACAAGTGCTTTCTAGTTCAAATAAGGTATGCCTTTTTAGGACATAAGAAATGCAAAAAAAACAACTTATTTGTACAATGATTTCCATGTTTCTTTCACATATCCCAAAGCACTTTATAGCCAATGAAATATGATCAGTGTTGTATTGTAAGGAATATACCAGTCAGTCTGTGCAAAGCAATCTTCCACGGCAATGTACCAGTGGCTTGATAACCAGTGTTAAGAATGTTGACAAGTAGAAAATATTATTCAGGAGTCTGGGACTAACACCCCTGAAAGAAGCCTGTGGGATTGTATACAGCTATCTGAAAGGGCAGCCAGGGTCTTGACTTTATTTTATTTATTTATTTATTTTCAAATATTTTATTTTATTAGAAGTAAGTACAATCATATGGCACCAAAGTGCCTAATATATATTTTCATAATACATTTTATGTACAGCTTTTTTTTTTGTTATAATAAAGAAGAATAAGAATAAGAAAAATAAATTAGATAGTAAAGGATAGAAAGATGTGAGATATACAGTGTGTGAAGAAGAAAAAAGAAGAATGAATGAAGAAAGTTGAAGAAAAGAAAATAGGAAAAAGAGAATAAGACGTAAAGAAAAGAAGTAAGGAGATGATTGTTTATAATCTTGACCATCCCTCGTCCAGTCCTGAAACAGTTATTTTTTACAATTGTGTTGCACCATATGATTCCAAAAAAGACGACAAATGGAGACCAACTCGTTATGAATTGGTCTGATTTATCCATTAGGAGGAATCGCATTTCCTCAAGATGCGCGGTGTCCAACATGCATGCAATCCAGGGTCTTTACTTAACATCTTATCAATACCTTAGACTTTTAGACTTTAGAGATACAGCGCGGAAACAGGCCCTTCGGCCCATCGGGTCCGTGCCGACCAGTGATCACCCCTCATACACCAGTGCTACCCTACACACTAGGGCCAATTTACAATTTTACCAAAGCCAACCTACAGTCCTGTACGTCTTTGGAGTGTGGGGGGAACAGGAGCACCCGCAAAAAACCCCAAAAAGTCACAGGGAGAATGTACCATCTCCATATAGACAGTACCCATAGCCAGGATCGAACCTGGGTCTCTGGTGCTTTGAGGGAGCAACTCTACCCACTATGCTGTCCCAGTAATGTACCATTTCCACAGCTTAGAATTTAATGCTGAGGCCAGTGGATTGGGACTTGAACCTCTGTCTGAAAGCAGGAAGGTGTTGACCTTAGTAAGTGAGATGCTGTTAGCAGTGGCCGAGGTGGAGCTTGTGAAAGGCAAGGAGAGGCAAAAAGAGTTTTCACAATTCAACCAATTTTAATTAAAAAATCACATTTGACAGACATGCTGTGCCTTCCAGATTCTACCATCTCATTGAGTGTCAGTGCTCAGTGTGTATTTACAGACAAGAACTGTCACTTTGCCAGGGCTAGCCAGCACAACCCGTAAATCCACTCATAATGAAGGCAGTAATCTGCTGACCAAGAAGGATCACCGCCCCTTTGGAAGTACTTTTAAATCTCTCCTTTGCATTGAGGCCATTTCTCCTCTCATGGGAGGTATCGGATATTCATTTCATTGGCGATTGAGGCTTATCATGGTAATGTTCCCAGTACTTTGCCTGAGATATTACTTGAGCCCAAATATCCATCAGGAGCTTTTTTGCAGAAAAAAAAGTATGGAAAGTTCAGGACTCATAAGTTTTGTAAGCCATCTGAGGGGGCTCTTCTCCAAACCCACAGTAGACGTTGTAGTGGAGGGGTCTATCAAAATGCTGTTGCAATTAGTCCGAAAAGTTTGACAGAAATAATATTGTCATTTCATTGGCGATTGAGGACAATATCATAATTAATGAACAGTAGATTCATGAGATATCTTTCCAAAATATCCATCAGGCATTTTCTCCGGCTAAGGACCGCCTCCGGACTGCACCACTCCTGTGCCGAGGGGTTCGGCAGTATAATGGGACGACCCTTAGGAGCCGCCACAACGTCACCTATGTGTAGGAAGGAACTGCAGATGCTGGTTTACACAAAAGTCACAAAATGCTGGAGTAACTCAGAGGGACAGGCCGATTCCCTGGATAGAAGGAATGGATAACGTTTCGGAAGAAGGGTCTTGACCTGATAAATCACCCATTCCATCTAATGTGAAATGGGGTTACTCCAGCACTTTGTATCTCTTTTTGTAAACCAGCATCTGCAGTTCCTTGTATCCATATTTTTTGCTGGGACCTAATCAAACTAAACATTTCATCATAATCATTCAAAAGGGAGAGAAATATTAGTCCAAAATCTTGATAAATAGAATGATATATTATCTCTAACTTGTGTATGACCTCAGATAGAAAGATTATTAAGAATGTTAGAAAGGTCATTCATTAACTGATTTATATACTTAATTTTACAAACTAGATAAAATTAAAAAATAAAACCAGACATTTAAAATACATTCAAATCACAGACATGTGTATGGTTCAAACATACGTTAAGCTGTGGCTAAAAAGAAAACTCAATTCCTGGGCCATTAATGAAAAAGGCTGCTTTGAACCAAAAAGCACCTCTTCAATTTGCTTCTGACTGATTGAAGTTGACGGAGAATTTTTTACAACCTACTAATGCAATCTGTCAAAGTGCGACAGAAATGAACTTAGCATAAACTGATGGTCTGTCAGAACCACAGAAATCTTTCCAGCTATGGGAAGTTTGATTAAGGATAAGGAGGGAAGTGCAGTCAGTAAAGGTTTCTCTGCTACACAAGGCAGTATACGTTGACCCAGTGCTTAGAGCACAACCTTGACATAATCACCACTCAGTTTTGACACAGGGACACACACACACACAACATCTCATGATTACATTCTGATCAAGGCATGGGTACCTGCAACGTTACGTTATTGCCTGTGAGACAATGTAAGGTTGTTCCCATCACCAGTGCCACAACACATACCAATGGCTTGGACAGACAACCGTCTAGTCTGCCTTGTTAACCCCATCAGTCTGGCTCCAAAGATCCCCAGAAATATCGGCACAAACAAGTTAATGCTGTAGGTCTTGAGGACCACTCAACAGTAACCTTTCCCAGTCAGAGCCTGATGTACAACCTGCTGATTCCCAAATGTCGTGAACAATCCACAGCATACGGAGTGCCCTGTGAAGGGATTGTTTATTTTCAAGACCTTCTTGAGAAAGTCTCACACCTCCCACTTCCAGAAGTATTCCTTGGCCATGACTATTCAAAATGGAGAAGGAGCATTTGGAATGGGACTAAGGGACTCTTGCCCATTTGTTGAAAGCATACAGCTCAGCAGAACCAAATGCTCTCTTCACAACTCACATGCACCCACTTCCTGCCTTTCCTGTGGCAGAGTGTGTGGATTCCACATCTGTAACCTACAGAAATGGAGTTCAAAGGCCAAGGCATTAGCTCAGTAGCTGAAAGATGGTGTTTGCCCGTTGTGACCCAGGAGATGGTACTCTGCTGTTCCTCTCAAATATATTGATTATAAACACAACTGAAATTCCTGTCATTCTTTGAGCTGTCTCCTATGGTCCTAAAAGTACCTTGTTTTGGAGGCAATCTGCATTGTACAAAGCATTAAAGCCACCAGCTGTGAATTTGACAGTATTCACACTTACCTTTGACCACATGTCCATTGGGCAGTGGTCAGCACGGAATGTCCTGCAGGCACTGTAGGGAAAGGACTTGATGGATCCGGTGGCGGGGTTCCCAGAGCAGACTGCCCAGCTTGTCTTGCAAAATGCCTCATCGCCAGAACTCACCAACATGCACCAAGACCTGGCTTGGCTGGTGGTGAGGGGAGACTCCCAGTCAGATCCTTCCTGCACCGTCGGAAACCTCACTACCAGCACACGCTGCCCTCGGGACGTCTGCTATGGAGAGGAGACGGTTGCCCACCTCTTTGCAGAGTGTGGATTTGCAAAAACAGTCTGGAGAAGTATGCAAGGGTCCCTGGAATGCTTTATCCCGAACAGCTCCATCACAGAGCAAGCGTTGTCTGTGGAGGGCACTCAGCATCGCCAAGGACTGCTCTCACCCCAACCATGGACTGTTTACCCTCCTACCATCCGGGAGGCGCTACAGGTCTCTCCGTTGCCGGACCAGCAGGTCCAGGAACAGCTTCTTCCCTGCGGCTGTCACACTACTCAACAATGTACCTCGGTGACTGCCAATCACCCCCCCCCCCCCGGACACTCCTCCCACAGGAAAATACACTATGTCTGTATACATGTAAATAGATTTATTTATTGAAATCATATTCTATGTCGCTCTTCCAGGGAGATGCTAACTGCATTTTGTTGTCTCTGTATTGTACGCTGACAATGACAATTAAAGTTGAATCTGAATCTGAATCTGAATCAGAGGACTCTGTGATTTACGGACTGTTCCCAGGGACACATTCAGAGACTGACATCAAGTGCTGCTGGAAGGTCATCAACTCATTGAAAGACACTCTTTGGTCTGCCCGAGCGTTGTTCACCGCCCAGCGGAGCGAAATGTCCGTCAGGGAATGTTGTCGACTGGCCCGCTGCACACTGCAGGAGTACGTGCTGAGGGACTCACTGAAGCTTGATGCAGCCAACACCAAGGCTCTGTGGGGGAGGACCACAGTCTGGTGTCCTTCCGTTGCTGGACATGGGGGGCCCGGTATGGTGGAAATGCCCCTCAAAACAAGGGAAGGTATCCCATGCCAGGGGGCCACATGAGTGGCCCGGGTGTGGGACAGACTTGAGAAATGTATTGAACAATTTGTAGAGCCTCTGAAAATGTCGGATGAATTTTTTTTGCATGGTTCACGTATTGTATATATTTATTAATTGAATAATGTCTATTTTGAAATTAAAAAGAGAAAATGGGCAAAAGGATTGTGATGTGAAAATCGCCTTTTATCATCCAAAATGTATATATCAGTAGGTTTAGAAATGCAGAAATTAGAGATGGGGCAGTGGCGGTGTGTTTGATGTGTGGGCTGGTGGGCTGGAGTAAGTCAGAGCCATGAACTTTGAATGCTACCCAGTGAGGGTGATAGGTCAAAGAAGAACACACATTGATGAACACACTGAAGAATAGGACGAACATTTAGGGGAGAGCTGATTATAATGAAAGAGTATGCCACAACAGAACACAACGAGAACTAAAAAACACACACGGGGTAACTCAGCAGGCCAGGCAGCATGACTGGAGAACATGGATAGGTAACACTGCAGTGATAGGTGACCCTTCTATAGAACTAAAGATACAATTTCTTTAAAAAATGCTTGATTTAACTGTTCACCTTACAGGTCAGAGTAGGACAATAAATTCTGTTCTGCAAGTGTGCTTATTACTCGCAAGTGATTAGGTAGCTGCTTAGGTAATCTCTGCCCTACAATGTTTATTCAGAAGAAGCACAAATTTCCCTGGTTTCACAAAGCTGAGTGCCACTCTACAGCCAACGAATATTCAGTCTCTGCTGTGACTCCTCCTCAGACCCTTGGTGCGCTGAAGTATTTGTTCTACGCTGAATGCTTTCCATGACCCGACTCTGAAGAAGCCTGGGGTTATTTAATTAAAATTCACCAAGATGACAATCATTTGAACACTGCCTTTAGGGCCTTGGCAATTTCTTAGCTCTTTCAACAAAGTGGCGCAATCCAAATGAGAGTAGTACATTTTCAGAATAACACCATGAGACCTCGAGCCACATCAGGGGAAGCTGCCATTCAGCCTCACAGGAGAATACGAACATTAATACAGATGCAGAAAAGGGAGATACTCACGTTATTCAATGTGACTTTACTTTTGTCTCGTTTCTGCAGGTGGCTGGTCAGATGGTAGAGGACCGTTCGGCCCTGCCTGCGCGCCGCACTGAAATGGGACCCACCTCCCTTTTTGTGTTTGTTCTTCTCCTCTGTTGAGAAGAATGGAAGGAGAAATATATAATCCAGCACCAGGCAATACAAAATGAGACGGAGGTGTGAGGGGGGAAAATGGAAGCTTGTGAGTCGCGAACCCCTCCACTGAGTTGCCACGGCCATTCTAGCTGCTGAGCTAATCTGTGAGCGACGGCAAGAGGTTTATGGAGGGAAACTCAGACCCTTGATAGAGTGGGTTTCCTCTGGGTTGTCTGGCTTCCTCCAACATCACAAAAATGTGTGGGTTGGTAGGTTCATTGACCACTGTAAATTGCCATTAGTATGGAAGTGAATAGTACATTATGGAAGGAGTTGTTGTGGATGTGGTGAGATTGAAAAATGTGAGCTGATCTTTCGACCTTAGACTTTAGAGATACAGTGGGGAAACGGGCCCTTTGGCCCACCGAGTCTACTACTACCAGTGATCATCCCATACACTAGCATCATCCTATACACTGGGGACAATTCACAATTTAACCAAAGCCAATTTGTCGAAGTCGAAACCAGTATGTCTTTGGAGCGTGGGAGGAAACCGGAGCATCCGAAGAAAACCCACATGGTCACAGGGAAAATGTGCAAACTCCGTACAGACAGCACACGTAGTCAAGATTGAACCCGGGTCTCTGGCAATGTAAGTCAGCAACTCCACTGCTATATTTCCAGTTACTGTAGTTACCCTCAGGTGTCCTGAGGTTAATATATCTATCCTTGATTTCATTCCCTCCATGGACCTGCCAACTCCTGCATCATCATCCAGCCCTCCAATCCTCACACTCAATTGGAAAGTTCCAATTCTGGTTTGTGGATGATCCATAATTTCAATCTCTCATGCAATGGCCACTGTATCCTAGAGAGATGCAGCCTTTAGCACCCATCAACCACCCATTATCCCCAACTTTATATTAGTGCCATTGTTTAATCTCATCACATCCACATCAACTCCCCTCATGCTCTACTACTCCCTGCCATACTAATGCCTGGAGCTCAGGAATGAACCCAGATCACTAGAGCTGTTTGGCAACAGCTCCATTAACTGTGCCTCTGAATTCTGTGTGATCTCTTCTGATTATAATGTTGTGTTAATAGCAGGTCAGAACATGACTGAGTAACACCATATTACTTTGATCATGTGAATACATTGACCTACGATGGGAAAAATTATAGTGAATAGACATTGCAAAGGACATCTTCAAGATTCAACAGCAAATCTTCTTGTGTTTCACCAGCCTCAATGGATGTGGGTTGCTGCAAAGAGGTTCTGAACAGGAACAATTAATCCACAAGTGGCAAATCCGATCTTTGCCTGAGATGACAGCTTTGAGACTGAGCAGAAGTGATGGTATAAACGATATTGAAGTAACAGCCATTCATGCTCCTACCTTCCTTCCAGTCTCTCTGATGGATTTTGCCTCGGTTATCTGTGACATCCTTAAAAGAGACGAGGAAAAGTACAACCTCCCCTTTCTCGTTTTTAATGGGGACAATGTCAAGTAAACACCAGAACGCGGCTCCTGTAAATAAAGAACAGAGAAGTCCACTTTGAAAATATTAGTGGAACAAAAATGATTCCACAATCTGATTGAAGGTTCCGCCACAAACAACTATTAAAATAACGTTGCACTTACAGAAATTCCTTCAGTGTTTGCCATTTATCACTGACCTCTTATAATGCATACGCATATTTAGTGTCGGTAATGTAGCACAGAAATACAACTGCAATTACTGAGTTTATTGACAACCTATTTCAGAACAATGATATTCTGCAGCAAATTTCCCCCAGATATTGCAGTTACCTAAACAGGGTTTAATTGAAGAGTTGAAATGTTTATTTGTCATTGGTACCAACAATGGAACAATGAAATTCTTACTTGCTGCAATTTAACAGGCTCGTAAATGCAATAATACACATAATATATATACTAATAAAAAATTCAATCAATTAATAACTTAGAAACATAGAAACATAGAAATTAGGTGCAGGAGTAGGCCATTCGGCCCTTCGAGCCTGCACCGCCATTCAATATGATCATGGCTGATCATCCAACTCAGTATCCCGTACCTGCCTTCTCTCCATACCCCGATCCCCTTAGCACAAGGGCCACATCTAACTCCCTCTTAAATATAGCCAATGAACTGGCCTCAACTACCCTCTGTGGCAGAGAGTTCCAGAGATTCACCACTCTCTGTGTGAAAAAAGTTCTTCTCATCTCGGTTTTTAAAGGATTTCCCCCTTATCCTTAAGCTGTGACCCCTTGTCCTGGACTTCCCTAACATCGGGAAATATCTTCCTGCATCTAGCCTGTCCAACCCCTTAAGAATTTTGTAAGTTTCTATTAGATCCCCTCTCAATCTCCTAAATTCTAGAGAGTATAAACCAAGTCTATCCAGTCTTTCTTCATAAGACAGTCCTGACATCCCAGGAATCAGTCTGGTGAACCGTCTCTGCACTCCCTCTATGGCAATAATGTCCTTCCTTGACCCACATCTCAATAATGTCCTTCCTCAGACTTGTCTGACTATTTCTGATGCCTGGGGCCTAACACTACAGAATCGAATCATTAGCAATAATCTGAAAAGATTAGGATTAGTTTTATAGTTAGAGCTAGGTTTTTGCGGGGTTAAATTAAGAAGTACTGTATAACTATGACCCATTAGATGCCACAGCAATAATAAATATACAATAAATGATCAGTTAATCTCAGTAAACTAGACCACGATGGTGCAAAACCCAAATAATGTAGAGCATCTGGAGTAGTGCAAAGTCCATAGTGATTGGCTAGGATTGAAGTGGCTGTGGGCAAAGATACTATAGTATCTTTGGTTGTGGGAGGGAGGTGGTTAAGTCACATGACTCTTAGGATGCCTTCCCTTTAAGCTCAGGAATAATTTCCTCCCCCATTTATGTCACAAGTTCATAATTTAGGAGCAGAATTAGGCCATTCGGCCCATCAAGTCTACTCCACCATTCAATCATGGCTGATCTTTCCCTCTCAGCCCCTAACTCCTGCCTTTGTCCCATAACACGCCATATAATTTCCATTGACTAGACCTCCACAGCCATCTGTGGCTATTAATTCCACAGGCTCACCACCGTCTGATGAAATAAATTCCTCTTCATCTCCTTTCTTACTTGTCTGCTGATAGGACAAGAAGTGTATTACCAGGTCCAAAAATTAACATATCCCAGAACTCTACTAACAAGTTGGATTAACCTTCTGCTCATCACTGAGTTAGGTACATGAAGGTTGACCTGAGCTAAATGCAGGATTTTATTTCCTTCTTGTCTTAACTGGTCTATTTACAATTATTGGTTCGGTCTACTCAATGGATATCCAGGAAAGAAGAATGTTTATTACAAGCAGAACCGTCTGCTCTATGGCAGCGAGTATCAAAGAGAAATTTTAATTGTGAGATTGTCGAATTAAGCTGGGTATTAGGCTGGATAGAAAAATCTCATTATGATGCTAATTTAGACTATTAACATCTGCCGCTTAAGGCCCATATTCCTCTATTCCCTGCCCATTATATGCCTATCTAAATCCATTTTAAATGTTGCTCAAAATATGTGTTTCCACCGCCTCGCCTGGCAGTACATCCCAGGCACCTACTCTGTAAAATACTTGCCTCGCAAATCTCCAGTAAATTTCCCCTCTCACCTTAAACCTATGCCCTCTAATATTTTACATTCCCACCATGTGAAAAAAACTCTGACTATCTACCCTGTCTATGCACTTATCATTTTATAAACTTCTATTTGATCACCTCTCAGCCTTTCACATTCCAGATAAAACAATCTTCTTCTAGCTAATACATTCCAATCCAGGTAATAACTTGGCGAACCTCTTGTGCATCCTCTCCAAACCCTCACATTGTTACTACTGCAGCAATGCAGAATCATGCAATGTTCCAAATGCGGCCTACCCAAGGTTTTATATAGTTGCAACACACGTCATGCTCAATGCCATGGCCAATGAAGGCATGCCTTCTTCACAACACTATCCACTTTTGTAAAGAAGAGATGAGTCTTGGATAATGGGAAAGATGATGAACCTCAGTCAAAAGAAGATTAGATTTTTGTGGGACTTGAGAGTGGGCATATTGGAAAGTTGGCAATCAGGATTAGTACATCAGTGTATATTGGAAGTTCGGAGTCAAGAGTGTTGGAGTGATTATCAGGGATGCGGAAGATAGTGCATAATGGCAGTGTAGGGGGGAAGATCTAAGGGATAAAGGTGATATGAGGCTATCCTCAGAGGGAACCCAATCCACCGGTTTGTTGTGAAGATCTACTTCTCCACAGAACTGACTGTGATCCCAATTGTGTTCTTGTGTTGGATTCCTGCCAACTTTGATCCAAGTGTTAAAATTGACAGAACAATAGAGCATTCAAATTATTTGGCAGAATCATGTTCATTTCACAGAATTTCAATGTGGTATTTATCACAAAAAAAGGGTGGCTTTGTTACCCACGAGACACAAGAAAAAAAAAATTTGTCTGGATGCCACAAAATTGTTGGAAGGACACAGTGTTCGATGAAAGACAGTTTCAATGGAAAACAAATTCCTCTTATCTGCTTCACCATAACATGTATTTTCTCTGCAGTGCACAGGGCATCTTAATTTCTTCAGTTGCCGAATCCAAGAATCTTGTACCCTTTTAAGCATTGCAGTTGCAAAGCCCAGATTGAGGTCAGTTTTGGATGAATGCATTAGATAGTTTAGATCACCTCAACCCACCCAATTGCATTCAAAAGTGCCAGGATGGTCCCAGAGTGACCAAAGCAGGTGGGTGATTTGTTCCCCCCCCCCGCTGTAATGAAGACTTTTAATGAAGGTAAATGACATCATTATAAGGCTGGATTCATGTTTTTTTGAAAAAGGAAACTTGAAGTTTGTAGGAAAGTTAAAACTACGATTTTTTTTCAAGGAAACAAAAGATGAAAACTAATTGCTTGGCAGTACATCCCACTCAAAGGCAGAGTGCTATGTGCTGATGCTATAATACAACAAGATTAGAATGAATAAGTCAGAAAACTGGCATTGGTAGCTTCGATTTAATGCACAGAAGTGGAGCAGTTGTACACTGCTTTAGAAATTCAGTTCCTTTAAAGTCAATAGGACCAAATTCTGGTAGCGGACTGTACTGAGCAAGAAGAAATTCTATTGCTTGTTTCCAGTTCAATGCTAGTCCTGGCCTCTTAGACAGGTTATTGGATTTACGACAGGGGCTTGAGCATAAGAAAATCCGTTCACTGAGTGCTCTTCAGTCAAGGGATCAGTCTTTTATCCACGTTAAACTGACGCCTTGTTTGCTCTCTCTCGGTTGGATACAAAGATCCCACAGCACCATTTTGAAGAACACAGAATTTGGAATCACAGTCATAATTTATTCTATATCTCAATAAACATCGGTTACACAGATTGTCAGGTGATGGCAGCATTGCTGTTGGTGGGGGCTCATTATGTTCGTATTGGTTGTTGCATTTCTTATATTGAAATGGTGAGCAAACTTCAAAAAGCCTGAAAAGCCTTTTGGAAAGGGAATTTGCAAACTGAGACTTTGTTTTTTTCGACAAAATATGATAGATCTGCATTGGACTGATCATCTTTCATAAATGAAACCATTTTAGCACAAGACAGATGTAAAGGGGAGGGGGGTGCCCAGTTTAGATTGCCAGGGTCTGTGGTTAAAGTATAACAACCCAAGCATGACTGTGTATCACAACGCATCATGTAGCGGATGGGAACACATGTAGCAAAGTGGGCATGTTTCTTTGCATTGATACAGCCCAGTATATTACATAAGTCTAAGTCATCATTCTGGATAGGCACAAAAAGCTGGAATAACTCAGCAGGTCAGACAACATCTCTGGAGAAAAGGAATAGGTGACGTTTCGGGTCAAGGCCGTTCTTCAGACCGAGAGTCAGGGGAAAGGAAAACGGGAGATATAGACGGTGGTGTAGAGAGATATAGAACAAATGAATGGAAGATATGCAAATGTGTACTCTCCCTCTTCAATACCTTTAGATACCATTTTGATGAGTTGCAGAATGATTGTATCACAGAACATGGAATAGGTATGTCCATGTTATCATGCAGTGCCCTTCACTACTGAAGTTCTTACCGGATTTCTTGTAGAACTGTACTTCCCCCTGAAACTCTTGCTTGCTGTAGAGTGCTTTTTCGATCTGAATGGAAAGTTGGTCACTGGTCTCCGCTCCATGCAGGAACCTGCATCCACAATTCTTCTGCATGACTTCTGTGCGGGCGTAGCCGGTGAGTTCACAGAATCCATCCGAGCAGTAGACAATGGGAAAGCCTTGGTACACTTGAGCGTTTGCAAGGATAAAGTTGCTGTCTGCAAATTCAAATAGGGGGACACCAGTTGAACATTTAGAACTGGACGTGCATATGACAATGACAACTCTCCTTTGTTAAAATTACAAGTCTGGCCAATGAATAGGTTTTCACACAGTGTAATTGTATAATTAGCAGCATAAAAGCAGAAGTAAAACAACTGCTTTGGTGTTGATATTTCCATCAATATGTGTCACTGTGAACATCAGCACAAATCTGAATAAGATGCTGAATATATTGCATTCTGTACTCTTACTGAAGCTGCACAGAAAAGCTGAACAATGTCTGTCTATATAGTTAGAGGAGTAAGTTAGACAATTTCTATTGAAGGTAGGCACAAAATGCTGGAGTAACTCAGCGGGACAGCCCTTCTTATGGGTCTTCACCCGAAACGTCACCCATTTCTTCTCTCCAGAGATGCTGCCTGTCCCGCTGAGTTACTCCATCTTGTGTCTACCTTCGATTTGAACCAGCATCTGCAGTTCTTTCTTACACAGAGACAATTTTTAATTATTCTCTTGCTGGCAGGAATCTGGTGTAAGGAGTGCCGATAAAGTGGTCTAAATTCTAAACCATAAAACCGACTGGATGAGAAGGAGCCTTAGTGCTGAGGACGCTGGCTTTGCCTTTCCTTCCAGAAAATGTGGAGCATTCTGCACTGTATGAGAAGAATGAATACAAGTGAAGAGAACTTGTGATAACCTGAGACCAGGCATGGCACAATATAAATGCCATTCTGTCTTTCGCTTTTACAATGACTTTTACAAACTTGGGCTCACATTGCATGTGCTGAATGATCCAGGGATCACAAGGCACCAGGTCCTGCTGAGTTCCTCCAGCGTGTTGTGTCTATCTTCGGTTTAAACCAGCATCTGCTGTTCCTCCCTACACATAACACACTGACTGATGAGTTAACACTTCCCAGGTAGTCACGGGTGATAGCTCTCCACATGACCCCCCAATACCTGAAACCCCACCGCGAGGTACGTGGCAAAGCAACACCAAGACAATGTTCAAACTGCCTCCACCTCATTAAACAGCCATGTGCGATGGAAGTTGCTGTATCAATTATATTTCATTCAACTCTCCTTTGAGAAAGGAATATATAAATGAGCAGAGTACAATTAACATGTGGATATTTCGTTAGGATTTTTAAAATTTTGAATAATGATTAATAAATGTAAAACAAGCTGGGTCTGGTTACTAAACCCTCTAGCATGTGGGAGTGGAATAAATACACTCTAAAATAATAAGTGCCACCGATGCACTCTAGGTAAATAATTTTATGCTCTTTGCACAGCTGAGAACAAAACCTTCAAATTGTTTCCCCAATGAGGTCAGGAGCATTCAGAATAAATCACTTGAGCAAAATCTATACAATGGGAAACATTAAAGTAACAAAAATCTAGGTTGGACGGGGAGGGGGAGATGGATGTTATTATCTGCAGTGATGCAACGGGAAGTTGGATCTCACCAACGCTCTGGCAGAAAATAAGGAAAGCAGATAAACACCAAAAGGAATTGAAAGATGCAATGCAATTATTTTATCCCTTGAACAACAAGGAGAATGGATGTCCCTCTTCCACACTTAGCAAACCTAGTCTCAATTGAAACTCTGAACCCTATGTCGTACCTCATTCCTTCATCACCAGTGTAGCACCTTGGCTTATTTCTAATGTTAAAAATGCTTTGCTAATGTAATGTGAGGAGACAACTTCATATGTGTAATTCCTAACACGATTCCCCCAAATAATCATCAATAATTTTGTCTCGAAGAAGCTTCAAGTGTGGAAGAAAGCTTCAGAATATTAGCCAATGTCACCATTAGCCATTGTAGGACAATGGTGTGAAAGATGGAAGATCTATTTCATACACCTCACAAAAAGAAGAAACCATCTGCATTTTTATCAGGATAAATGATTCACTTGAATGGCTTCTCTCATTCTGGTCATTTGCTTATCCCAGATTTGAATCACTGCATTGTTGCCTATGGAGTTTCAACTAACAAAATCTTAAGTACCAAGATTTCATCCCTTGACTTCTCGGACTGTGTACCGTTATTAATTTACCCTTTAAAGCCTACCTCTTTGATCAAGCTTTTGGTTATCTGCCTTAACATCTTCTCGTGTGACTCAGCATCAATTTTCTGCCTGATAATGATGTCACATGGTGCCTTCGGATCTTACTGCAGCTGGTGTTTCTTTCACTTCCTTGTTCAATCCCCAATAGTTACCCCTCTTGCTCTTGCCCCAAAATATTAACCCATCTGTTTCCTTACCAGTTCCTCTGTGACGCATTGCGTTTCCAGTATCCCTTTCACTTTGTTAGTGAATTGCAACTTATTGATTTTCTTTTTTCTTGAAGGTAGAACAATTATTGGTTATGCAAACACCTCAATAATTTGTCTCCATGCTGGAAGGATTCCTACTTTTTATAAAGCTGACATAATTACTCTGATTAGTTGATGCTGAACCATGCAGATCATTGACCTAATGCCCTGAATGATCTGGTCCTCACCTTGAGTTGACACCTCTCCTTATCAAGCACCCACCACAACCTTGGCAGTATTGCCATGGCTGCAATTACTTTTGGTGTTCATCTGGCTGCAGTTAACCTTTGGATTTGCAGTCACATTGGAAAGAAAATCAGTCTGCAGGCAGGGATTAGGCCTAGGATACAGGATTGCAAAACCATTGAAGTAATTGAAAGTCCCCATTGGAAAATGTACGAGATCTTGCTTGGTAGCTTGTGCAATGCAAACTCCCAATATTTGGGCAACTCATTTATTATTGAATTGCCTCGAGAATCCCGCAGGTAGGCACATCCTCATACATATGACTGTCAAATAATGTAACTACAATAAAGTGCAAAATACCCACAAATATTGTCAGTTTGAAAATGATCAGAGGCATCTAAATACTGAAATATATTTAAACAATTCAAAAATTATAAACACCTAAAATAAGAGTAAGTTGAAAAATTAATAAAATTTACTTTAGTAAATTAATCAAGCAATATTAGTTAAAAAATTGAATCACTTTTAAATCACTTCACTTTTCATTTGAACAAGTTGGGCTTACTGATCCCTACTGATGTGAAGCTACAAGACTGGCATCAGACCTTCAGGGTATTCTTTACTTACATATTGTATTGGGCAAGCAAGTTATTGAGTCATCTAGCACAGAAACTGTCTATAAAGAGAATGCCCACAATCAAACCATTGATCACACTAATCTGACATTAATCCTACTGTAATTAGCAAGTAATTAATTTAATTTCACGAATGTCCTGATAGAAACATGACAGGTGAATATTCACGATCTGCACATATTCAAGATCAAGATTCAATTTAATTGTCACATGTACCAATTAAGGTACAGTGAAATTCTAACATTCATGGGCAGCTGAGGGTTGTCCTTGATTTCACTCACTGTGCAAGTATGCTTAAGGGGCAACTTTTTTGGCGACTGCCTCACCCGTCATAGGACACCGAAAATGTTCACCATGTTGAAAACTCAGCGGGGACTAGAAAGATGTTACGACTCTTTGGGTGACTAGGAGCTACTCACGACCATACAGGTGACACCCTGGCGACATGTGTAGCCTGTATGGTTGTGAGTAGTCGCCCAAAGAGTCGTACCTTGTTCTGGTCGCTGCTGGATTTTCAACATGTTGGAAATTTTCGGCGACCTGTGACGACCTATGACGGGTGCCGGCAGTCACCAAAAAAGTCGCATAAGTAGGACAGGCCCTTAATGAATTTGGTAAATTACAAATTCTGCCTCTTTATCCTAAATACAGATTAATAGTTTGCATGCCCAGAAAGGAACAAGGTCTCCATTTAACGCTTCAGAACATGCCAATCCAGATAATCCTTTGTTAGCCGTCTACTTGTTGGGACCAAATTTAGTTTAGTTATTTTCTGATGGTGAAGACTCATGTGTGAAATTGGACAGTAGCATGGCAACCCGAGTTGATGTGTATCCATAGCAGGGAATTTGAAATGTTAAATTAATGGAGCAGTGATTTAAGGTGGAAGCAGCTGTGTCACATCTAGGATGAGGGCATTACATGCTGTGCATGTGTAGCACCAGCCTCTTTGACAGACCCCATGCAATTACTTTCCTTCCTCCTCTTGTGGGAGGGCAAGCTAGCCTTCACTATTCTATCTTTGTTGTATCTCGGACAAATGGCAATAAAACACTCTTGACTTGACTTGACATCTATGTTACTGTATGTGGATGGAAAAAAGTCCAGAGTTTAAAGAACCAGTGATTAGATATATCCATAAGCTCCAAGGGACTGAGACCCAGCACTTCACACGGTAGTAATGCAGATATTTGAATTGCAATCATTACCTCTAATTTTCTGCAGGAACCAACTAATTTTCATTTACGTTAATGCTACCCCTGGGACCCTCTGCACTGCTAGAGTGCACCATTCGTGTAAATGTATCCTCATTCAAATAAATTACATTAAATAAAATACAAAATACACAGAGGCATCATCTCATTAAAAACAACAGTGCTTCATCAAACACAACCAGCAGAGATGCCATTGTACTACAGGAAAAAAAAATCAGGTAAAAGTACTAGTTCGTGCTTGAGAGCATATTTCGCACTTCTGCATTTCCAACTTCTGAGACTCATGTTGGAAAACTTAAATCATGGATTTTCAGAAATTAATGTCGGATTGAGGTCTCGAGAGAACATTTGCCCTGACAGATGCTTGAGATAACGTTCAAAAAATAGACGGCCAAGAACCTTCTAATGAACAGTGAATAATTTGCAGCTGGCTGCATTAGTATTAACATTAATAAATGACTAATTGCTGCACAGTTGGTTTTAAACCTCTGAGTCACAGCTCCCTAATAAACTGAGTTTAAACAGCATTTTCTGTCAATTGAAAAAGTGACATCTGCAGTTTTTGTCAATAGAATCAGTTATATAATTCCTCCACTAACTATTTTTTAAGATTAATATCCTGATGCTTTAAGAGTGTAATGTCCTGATGTTTTACAATTCTAGCAGGTCTATAAATTCCAATTTCTTATTCCTCCTTACAGGCTGAGCATTAATATCCTAACAGCACTTCAGCAGAGCTCGATTAGTTATAAAGTCTTTGCAATGTCCGGGCATTGGAAAATACAATTTATAAACTCAAGGGCTTATAAATGTACCTTGTATGAAAATATCTTAGCAAAACAATGTAATTGCAGAAGGACATATTTATTCTGTTACTCAAATCCTCTTGCAATAAAGACCAATTTGTCCCATTTGCCTTCCTAAATGTTTGCTGATCCTGTATGCTAATTTTCAGTGATTCATCTAGAAAACCAACCTGGTTCTGTTCTGAGTTCAGCCAAGTACTGTCAACGAAGAATACACTGCACTTGAAAAAATTCTCAGGCAAAATATTCAAATGTTAGACCAGATGAAATATTCAGTGTAGGCCAACAGAACTATGAATGGTAGGAGCTGATTTTGCAAATCACGGCTCAGAAAATTGAAATCAGGCTGGTGAGAGCTGTTGAGTTTAGATATGCTATTGGGGAATTATGTAGAAATGTTCAAGTGGACCTGCAAGAGTATTCCAAATTATCAGGCCTGTAAGGTACAAATGCCTGTAGGCCTCCACCAGGCCCATGTCCACCAAAGAACCAAGTGGAGGACAAGGTAGATAATTCCGAAATAATGGAATTTCAGCATAGACAAGCCAGATCGACACCAATTGTCAAAACAAGGAACTGCAGACGTTGGTTTACCAAGAAAAGATACAAAATGCAGGAGGAATTCAGCGGGTAAGGCAGCATCCCTGGAGAACATGGATAGGTGGCATTTTGGGTCAGGACCCTTCTTCAGTTTGAAGAGAGGTCCAACCTGAAATGTCACCTACCCTATTCTCCAGAGATGTTGCCTGACCCGCTGAGTTACTCTTGTGCTTTTTCTCCTACACCAATTGTCGTGCTGCCTGAAGTGGATGAGACTTGTCAACAATGTGGTGGGCCCAAGATGATGGTAAACCAAACAGTGGAGAACATGCAGTACCAATTGCAGCTTCATAGCATTGATTTGCAGAATTGACAGGAGCCAAGTTTGGCAAGTTGTCATCAAACTAAATCTGTCACTATTGTGTGGTTAGGACAAATACATTTATTAACATCAAACACGTGTGACAAACCAGATCTGTCAAATATCAAAGATCTTTCATGTTACCATAAATACCACAAGGGATAGATTACTATCTACGCAATCAAAAAAAAAATAAATCTAATGGCCACAAGTACCAAGGAAGTATATTTTGAATATTAGAAGTGTTGTTGGATACCTGAACCCAATACCAAGAAGCAAGTGTTCATTCATAATGAAGCAGGTTCTCTTGGACGAAAGGTAAACGCAAATGGATTGCAACCAGTCAAAGAAAAGGTGGAAGACATTGTGAAGGCCAGGAAATATGAAACAACAGTATGCCTTAGAAATTCATGGTACACATTTCCCAGATCTTGGAACAGTACAGACACTAATAATAACAAATGACAAAAAATGGAATGAAAGCAAAGAAAAGGCAAGTTGATGAATGAGTCTATTGGTGCATTTTGATACCACATACATGATAAAATCTGCATGTGATTTTTCAAATTGTGGATTGGTACCATTTCCAGTTATTCCTCACGTTTTTCTGCCTCAATTACCTAAATGTAAAATGATAGTTGACAATGTACATCAATGAATGAACGAAGGAAAACCAATTGAAGGTGAGCATATTGCCCACCATTTACTCACCTCTCATCCATCTGTTCGACTGAAGTAAGCAGCGTAATTCTTACTTGATTCTGCAATGAGGTACAAGTCTATGATTGTGTGCTATGGTTCTGCAGTGCGGTTTAACAACACAAACATCCAAGTCAAGAGTGCTACAGGTGCCATTGCAGCATGTTGGCGCTTACATTTATCTTAAATTAAGATTTTTAGTTTAAAACATTTAAGCCGTAATATTTGTTTTATTGTGCATATTTTTGGGAAAAACAAACAGGTACCAAAATAAGGCCTTGGACCATGGGGAAATGTTTTACAAGTTTAGTTTCTACTGACAGTGTGGGGGTGATTGATCACTGTTGTATTTTTAGCTTTTTTCCACTGAATTTAGGGCACTGCGATGCTTTAGACAACAAGTTATCAGGCAGATCAAGATAAGTAAGTTCTTGGCTGGATAATCTCTGAAGCTCAGCAATGCCCTAAATTCAGCAGCACAATCTAAAAATATTACAATAATGAATTACCCCAACACTGCCATCTGACAGTGCACGTAATCCAGAGCAAGAGGAGCATTGGTGCTCTGGAGACTCAAGGAACTGTAGATGCTGGAATCTTGAGCAAAACATGAAGTGTTGGAGGAACTTAGTCTGAAAAAGGGTCTCGACCCAAAGTGTAATCTGTTCATTCCCTCCACAGATGCTGCCTGACCAATTGAGTTCCACCAGCATTTTGTGTTGTGCCCATGTATGGACACTATCGTGGGTCGTGACTTCACTCTGCATTCTTGCCTCCGCTCCTGTCTAAATCCAAGTCTGGTTTTTGATTGCACCTGCCTGAGGGTGAGCAAACTTCTCTTTATAACATTGCAGGATTTCAGACATTGCCCAGTTGCCAGCTTTGTTTAAGAAAGAACTGCAGGTGCTGGAAAATCGAAGGTACACAAAAATGCTGGAGAAACTCAGCGGGTGCAGCAGCATCTATGGAGCGAAGGAAATAGGCAACGTTTCGGGCCGAAACCCTTCTTCAGACTGATGGGGGGTGGGGGGAGAAGAAAGTAAAAAGGAGGAGGAGGAGCCCGAGGGCTGAGGGATGGGAGGAGTCAGCCCGAGGGCTGAGGAAGGGGAGGAGACAGCAAGGGCTAACAAAATTGAGAAAATTCAATGTTCATGTTTGGAATTGGCCAGAAAATAGCAACAGCCAAGTTTGTTGCAACAACTCAGGATAATTCCTTCATCTGAATTCTCCGTCTCTTGCATGCATGAGGGCAAACCCAAGTGAAACCACTTGCCAGAAACAAGATTATCAAACGCATATTGTTCTGAAGCAGCATTATGTCTGCAACTTTGCCCTTTTGAGAGTTCAATACTTTATGTTTGTGAAAATTAAATCCTGCAATTAGTCTCTAGAATAAAGGGGAGGCCATTTAAGACTGAGGGGAGAAAAACCGTTTTCACCCAGAGAGTTGTGAATTTGTGGAATTCCCTGCCACAGAGGGCAGTGGAGGCCAAGTCACTGGATGGATTTAAGAGAGAGTTAGATAGAGCTTAGGGGCCAGTGGAATCAAGGGATATGGGGAGAAGGCAGGCACTGGTTATTGATTGGGGACGATCAGCCATGATTACAATGTATGGCGGTGCTGGGTCGAAGGGCCGAATGGCCTCCCCCTGCACCCATTCTCTATGTTCCTATATATGTTTCTACGAAACCTGAGTCTATGACCTTTCATCCCAGACTCTGACATGTTCAATAATAAATAAGGGAATGTGAGCAGTGTTTTAATGAAGGTCATCTGACCAAATTCCATGCCGTATTCCAAAACTTGATTTTGCTGTCATTAATTGTTTCTCTCAAACCTGACATGTTGCTCACTACAACTGTACCTCCCCCATTCCTGAACAGAGGAAAGATAATGAAGGCTCTTCAATCTCATGCATTATCTCTGTTTCTCTTCCCACTTACTTACTGCCTGTTATGCCTCCTGGCATGTAGGTCCTCCACTCCTGTCTGTTCTGGGCTAGCTTCAGCTCCATTGTTTTCATTTCCTCCTCTACAGTTCGACACCAGGTGGTTTTGGGTCTCCCTCTTTCCCTTTTCCCTTGCAGTGTCCAGTGCAGGGCTATTCTTGGGATGCTGTCTGGTTCTCTTCTCAGTGTATGGCCAAACCAGTTCCAGCACCTTCTCATGCCTTCCAGTGGCTTCCTTTCGCCATTTCACCATTGACATTCATCCTAGCATCTGACGATAGCCATGGAAGTCCATCACGCCCATTAGTGTTGGTTGCTGTTTCTGTAATATTTTTGTTTTACGAGACAGGGTTGTTAGCCCTGTGCTCAACCTCCAACCTGGAGGACCAGTGGATCGCTCTTGGTCTCGCCTCTACCCTTCGACCTGTCCAGCATGGGAGACCCTAACAGGAGACAAATCTCCCGCCGGCATAGCTCTAGGGGTCACCGAGACACGCGAGCTCCCCGACCACGACAAGGCTGCAATCCTCTTCCCACAGATGCAGCATAACCTGCAGATTATTTGCAGCACTTTCTCTTTTTAGTTTAGATTTCCAGCAATTGCATTTTTGTTTTCATTTTCAAGACAGCATCCTGGAGTGTTTGAACATATCTGAACAAAGTGTCCTGACATTTCTTGTGCAGGGAAATAAATACTTGTTCACGGGTCAGAGAATAATTTTGAACAACACCAAGTAAGCTTTTCTATATCTGAGATGCTTTTGATGAAAAGCACAACAGTTCTGCAGCCTCCTCGAAGGTGGTAAGTCTCTGGAAGTCTTGTAGTACTGTGGTGCAGTGACAGGAACTGTTCTCTTACAGCTCCAGTGAACAGGCGCAATCCTGACTACTGTGCAAATTACACATAGACAGCATTTTCTCCCTGTGACCACATGGTGCTCCCACGCCCCAAAGATGTACTTGTTGGTAGGTTAACTGGCCATTGTAAATTACCCCTTGTGCATAGGTGAGTGGGAGAATTCAGGAAGAGTTGATGGGACTGTGGGAAGAATAAAATAGGATTAGTGCAAATAGGTTATTGTGGACTTGGTTGGTCAAAGGATTGGCTGTGCTCATTGACTGACCTTAAAAGCAGGGAGGTCTTGCACACAACCGTGGCAAGACCATAACTGGAGTACTACATACTGCCTTGTATGACACTGCATTAATAAAAGATATACTTGCAGCAAAGTATCACCAGAATCATTTCTTGCCTTTGAGTAAAGGTTCGGCGGGTAAAGCCGGGAGTTTAGAAGAATGAAAAGTAATCTCACCAAAACAATAAATATTCTCTCAGGAGTATATAGTGAGGATTCTCCATTTATGGGAACATGTAGAAGCCAGGGCCATAGTTCAAGTTAAAGAGAGACCCACTCACTACTGAGGAGAGAGCTGTACATTTGTTATTCTCTGTCCCAGTGAGCTATGGACACTGACTCATTGAGAATGAAAAACCATGAAGAACTGCAGATGTTGGAAATATAAAACAAAGAGAAAACATTTTAAATACTCAATAGTTCAGGTCGCAGCTGTGGGGAGAAGAACGAAGACACCGTTTCAGGTTGAAGATCTTCTTCAGAACCTGTTGCCACAGTTGCGGCCTGACCCGGAGAATATTGTAGCTTTTTCCATTCTCTGTTAAGATTGAAATTGATCATTTTGGAATTACGAGAAAAGCAAAAGGTGTGGAATCAAGCAGGAAAGCGTTGAGGCCATTGATCAGAGGGCAGCCATGATATTACGTGACAGGGTGGCTCATAGATGCTTGTTATCTTTTTTGCTTCCCTTTAACTGACTACTCTCCTGTACTACTATCTACTTCATTGGTGACCCTTGGACTAGCGTTGATTGGACTTTGCTGGCTATTCCCTTTCCATGTCTCCATACACCGTAAATGTCTCAATTGTAATCATTTATTGTCTTTCTGCTGACTGGTTAGCATGCAACAAAAGCTTTTCACTGCACCTCGGTACATGTGATGATAAACTAAACTGAACTGACAGCCTTCAAGCTCATTACTCCTGAACTTGGAATCTTCCAATCACTGTTCATTGATAAGCTCACCTCATTTTAGCCATTGTAGTTTCCTTCAGTGCAGGGTTTACATCACATCTTCAATACGCTGCCAGGATCACAAAAGGATTGAAATGTCACACTTCTGCGGTTAAGGTCTAATGATGGTGTAGTTGTTAGTAAATTAGTGTTAGAACAAGAATTTGTTAAATTTTCTTGAAATTGCGTTTCCTGATATCATCTTGTAAACACATCAAATGAATACATTTTTTTAATCTACGTGATTAATGAATATCTAATGTCAGACTTTAAGTTCACTGCTCAAGGAGTTATTTATATGAGAATAATTGTTGTCCTAATAAACAGCGTTCTGACCCAGATAAAGAAAATAACACAGGGTACTGCCCACCCACACACCTGCTAGTCTGTTTATGATCCACACAATCTGTTCACTAAATTGCTGAGATGTTTATAGCTTCTTCAATGCAATTGTAAGTGATTTGAAGGTAGCTGAAACTATCTTGAAAACATTGCAGCAGGTTTTTGTTTTGCTAGTAATTGCATGGCTCATTATAGAGTAGTGAAATGATCTCACATGGTAGTAAGATACTTGCCTCCCAACCAATAAAGCTAATAGCCAGTGTGAAGTTGCATAAGGGAACAATAACCTTTACATCAGGGTTGTTTGTTATGCATAGTGGCAATATTTATTACACCTGCCTAATCTCATGGTCCTTTATGGATGAAGCTGGGGGAAAGAAGGAAAATGGGAATGAATAGCTCCGGATTTTTCCAAGCACCACCTTGAGGACCAGAGAGCATCCAAACCTTCTACTCCTTAGGCAGTCCCTCCGAATCCAGATTGACTGCTTCCCTTCTGGTTTTAAGGGTTCAGAGATGACCTAAGAGGCTGATGTGAGCACCACAGACTCTTTCACCATAAAGGGCAGAAGGTGAATAACAGGGTGGATGGGTGGGTGGTTGGTTTGTGAGGAACAGCACCCCTTCCACTGTTTATGCAGGACCTCTGTATGCTCCTGGTGAATGGATTTGAGGTTCACAATACCATCCCGAATGTTCCATCTGCTCTTTGAGTCATCATGGCAACAAAGATGTCCAGAGGTCAATGAGGAAAAAGACTGCGACCATCCACTGCTCATGGTTTTATAAACCTGTTTACGGTAACGCCTCAGCCTCCTTCGTTCAACGGAAAGAAATCCCAGCCTCCTCAGCCACTCCTTATAACTCAAGCTCTCCAATCCCAGCACCAGCCTTGTGGATATTTTCCTGCATCCTCTTTAGCTTAATCACACCCTATAATGTGGTGACACAACTGCTCATCATTCTCCAATGTCTTGTACTTCTGTAAATTGGCAAGTCGACTCCGGTTCTCAGTGCCTTAACCAATGAAGGCAAGTAAGCTATACACCTTCTTCACCATCCAGTATAACTGTATCACCAGTACCAATAGCCCTGAGTCTCTGTGTTCCAAGACACTTCCCTAAGGCTCTCTTTGTCATGAATGTTCCATCCTATCTTTTTGGGCCCCGCCATTGTTGAAGATGGGACTATTCTTGCAGCTTCCACCTCTCAATAGCTGTTTGATTGCCCACTGCCATTCATCATCATGTGACTACGAGCTGGAATCTAATCCATTGATGTTGGGATTTCCTAGCTCTGCCTATTGCATGCTGTTCCATTGCAGCTTCTCATACACATGTGTTGCAACATCACTAGGTGGGCGATTCAGTTGTAGGTACGTCTAAAAGTTCTTTGGAACTCCTCCTTGAAACACGATTGTTTCCCTATCTTGATGGTAATGGCAGAGCGAGGGTTAGGGTTACATTTTGTGAGGAAGGGAGTGTAATACTGGAGGGCATAGGTTTACGGTGAGGGGGAGGGGGTGTGGAGATTTGAAGCCGATTTGAAGGGTGAAGGAGATTTGGAGGGATATGAACCAAATGCAACTTAAATAGGCACCTTGGTTAGCATGTATAAGAAGGAACTGCAGATGCTGGAAAATCGAAGGTAGACAAAAGTGCTGGAGAATCTCAGCGGATGCGGCAGCATCTATGGAGTGAAGGAAATAGGTAACGTTTCCTGAGAAGGGTTTTGGCCCAAAACATTGCCTATTTCCTTCACTCCATAGACCCGCTGAGTTTCTCCAGCACTTTTGTCTACCTTGGTTAGCATGGATGTTTTGAGCTGAAGGGCCTATTTCCGTGCTGTATGAATCTATAATTCTACAATAGTATTCAGCCATGTGTCCTACATGATCTTCTGCAACAATCGTCTGATATCCCAAGCATCACAGAAGGCAGCCAATTTAATGTATGGCTCGGACCACTGAATAATCCAAGTGTAGTTCTGAAGACCTGCGCTCCAGAACTAGGACATCCAGCCCAGCTCTTTCAGTACAATTACAACACTGGCATCTCGCTGACGGTGCCGAAAATGATGCAAAGCAGAACAAATATAATCCATTTAATTACTGCCTGGTCAATCACTCTCAATCATCAGCAAAGTTGGAAATATGTTATTGAAAATGCAATCAAGCGACATAGTCTGTACACTGCTCCCCGTGAGGACTTCTGCCGGGATCACTTGGCTCCAACCTCATCGTAGCTTGGTCCAAAAATGAATCAAAAGCTGAATTCTAGAGGTGAGATTAGAGTCACTGCCTTTGAGATCAAGGCATCATTTGGCCATGTGTGAAGTCAATTGGCAACAGTGAGAAAATACATCAGCGGCTGGAGTCAATGGCAATACCATCACTGAGTTTACAACTATCAACATCCCAGGATCCACTATTGACCAGAAACTCGACTGGATCAACCATGTAGATACCATACCTACAAGAGTAGGTCAGACCCTCGATATCCTCTGGTGGGTGACTCACCTCCTGACACCTCAAAGTCTTTCCATTATCTACAAGGCACAAATCAGGAGTGTGATAGACTTGACCTCCATCACAGAGTGTACTAACTACAAGATGCATTATAGTTATTTGCCTAACTACTCCAAGAACACATGTCAAACACATCAAAAGGAACAAGGAAACCAGGCACATCGTGCCATCTTACCAACATCCAGATTTAGAAAAACATTGTCATTCTTTCATCATCCTTGAGTCTAAACTCACTACCACTGTTGATGTACTTTCATCAGAAAGGCAGCAGCATTACAAGAAGGTGGCTCACCACCATCATTCAAGAACAATTAAGTCGCGACACTAAAATGCTGGTCTTGCCAGCAAGGCGTAGATTCAAATAAATAGATCAGGCCCGACCAAAACCTGAAAGGAATATAACTAATATTCACCTGCAGTAGAGCTGAGAAGATCCAGTGAGCAAAACTATTCTGATGGTAAATGAATTAATTCCTAATTTTCTTGAAAAGGATGATTCAAATTGCCGATAACATTAGTTTCTTAATTGTTTATTGAAAATATTCAAAGAAACGTGTGTACCAGTGATCTTTTCTGCAAACCCACAAAATGTTGCAACTCTCAGCTAGCCCACTGAATTCCGAAATTACATATTTTTCACCTCAGATTCAGGCTCAATGTATCATTTGTTCAATAAACTGGTTTCCATGAAATTGTCTTCCACTCCATTTAATGGATGATGCAAGCCTCCAGCTAAGCACAAACCCTCTTTGCTTTTATACTAAACATATATCAAGCTTCTGTTTTTCTTAGTCAAGTGCAAAAGGTGAGAAAAAATAACGTGGCAGCCGATATGGTGATGTTTTCCCCAAAGGCATGTTTAAGATTCAACTTTTTCAAGAAAATGAATGTGAAATGCATCAGTCATTTTGCCCACATTGAGATGGTATGGTGATTCAGTCGACTGCAGATTTGGAAACACTAAGTTCACCTGTCAGATAAGAGTAAAGGCCATTAAGTCAATTAAGCCCATCCTTCATATCCTTTTGCTAACACTGCAATGCAGAAAGTGATTCCATAGATTATCAAAGTTATTAAAAAAAATCCAACCAATATTTCTAGAGGGATAGAATTGAAAACAAGGGATAATATGCTGAACTTTGTAGAACACCAACTCATATTTTGCTTGGGCAGCTTACAACCCAGTGGTATGAATATTGATTTCTCTAACTTCATGTAACCCCCTCTCTCCATCCCGTCCACATCCTAATTCTCCGACTAGTTTCATTGTCCTGATTAAATTTGACTGAATCTATACCTCGTTGTCACCTTCCCCTCAGTTAACAATGAACCATCCTCCAGCACTTTTGTTATACCTTCGAGTTTTCCAGCATCTGCAGTTCTTCCTTAAACATTCTACATTTCCTCATCATCATCTGCCTTGATCTGTGTTTTCACACCAAAGTTTCTCTCTCCCCTGACACTCAATCTGAAAAAGGGTCTTGACCCGAAACGTCACCCATTCCTTCTCTCCAGAGCTGCTGCCTGTCCCACTGAGTTGCTCCAACATTTTGTCTCTAACTTCGGTTTAAACCAGCACGTGCAGTTTCTTCCGTCACGTTTTGTAGAACCCTGATTAGACCGCACACACACAGTGCCGATTACCATTTAAACAAAGGATTAAATGAGACTAGAGAGAGCGCAGAGGATTTGCAAGGGTGACATAAAATATGTGAGAATAAATGTATCTGGAAACGATGAACAGATTGAGTCCCCTTTCTCTCGGGAAAAGCGGGCTGTTGGGTGAACAAAGGGAAGTGAAAAATGAAAACATAATCTGCATACAAGTAGACAAAAGTGCTGGAGAAACTCAGCATCTATGAAGCGAAGGAAATGGGCAATGTTTCGGGCCGAAACCCTTCTTCAGACCCGAAACGTTGCCTATTTCCTTTGCTCCATAGATGCTGCTGCACCCGCTGAGTTTCTCCAGCACTTTTGTCTACCTTCGATTTTCCAGCATCTGCAGTTCCTTCTTAAACAAACTGCAGATACAAGTAATCAGGAGAAAAATCAGAAAATGCAGGAGACAGGATATCAGGCAGAGCCTGTGGAAATTGAAGCAGAATTAACGTTAAATTAACATCATGAGAACTGGGAAAGAGAGAAGACAAATGAATATTGGGCGAGAGTCAAGTGTGTTTAATTGTCACGTGCACTCGGATGAGAATAGTGAAATTCTTATTTGCTGCAACTTTACAGGCACATTGGACCCTTAAATGGTTTTTGAGAACGTGAAGGCAAACAGGATGCTTCCACTCGTCTTCTTCTTATCGAGTCCACACACAAGATTAGAAGTTGTTCATACAGAACTGAACACACTTCTCGGCATCTGCATACAATGGTGTTTGTCTTGCGCTTCTTGTGCTTGTGCTTCTGCCCCTGTCCCACTTAGGAAACCTGAACGGAAACCTCTGGAGACTTTGCGCCCCACACAAGGTTTCCGTGCGGTTCCCGGAGGTTTTTGTCAGTCTCCCTACCTGCTTCCACTACCTGCAACCTCCGGCAACCACCTGCAACCTCCGGGAACTGCACGGAAACCTTGGGTGGGGCGCAAAGTCTCCAGAGGTTTCTGTTCAGGTTTCCCAAGTGGGACAGGGGCATTCCTGTGCATGGTGGTGGAAAGTTCGGTGGAAACAGGGCCGCGACGTGAACGCTCTTTCCTTGACCCTGCTTCCACTAATGAGTAGTGCATAATTAAAGGTCACAGAAATATGATACATTCCAAGGCATCTAACAGGGAACTCAATGAATGGCAACAATGTAGAACTCAATGTCACAGGGAATGGCTGAGGCAAATAATTTGGATGTAATTAAGGAGGACAGGATAAGCACATGACAGAGAGGGGAATAGAAGTTACATTAATGGATTTAAGATGAGGCAAGACAGAAGGAGGTTCAAATGGAGCATTAACACTGCATGGCCTGGTTGGGCCGAATGGCCTGATTCAGTGCATCCCATTCAGTGCATCCTATCCAGTGTAGCCACCACCTAAAAGTATTCTAGGACTTTTCCTAAAGGTAAACCAAAGAAATATCTGGACAATTTGTGTAGGAAGGAACTGCAGATGCTGGTTTAAACCGAAGATAGACACAAAAAGCTGGAGTAACTCAGCGGGACAGGCAGCATCTCTGGAGAGAAGGAATGGGTGACGTTTCCGGTCAAGACTCTTCTTTAGACGTCTGAAGAAGGGTCTCAACCCGAAACGTCACCCATTCCTTCTCTTCAGAGATGCTGCCTGTCCCGCTGAGTTACTCCAGCTTTGTGTGTCGATCTGGGCAACTTGGTTCTTCTTACATTCTAATAATATTGTCATTGCACCTTAATTAATTTGGCTCATGCAGCAGGGATCTCCACTGAAACGAATCATGAGGGAAGTTTCTTTTAAAATTAATCTTTGCACTGAAATTTAAAGTTATTATATGCAAATGCACATGCAAGGTATAGCAAAAATCATCGTAAAAATGCACATACAATAAGATATTGCCAGGAACAAATAGACAATAGACAACAGGAGCAGGTGTAGGCCATTCAGCCCCACGAGCCAGCACCGTCATTCACTGTGATCATGGCTGATCATCCACACTCAGTACCCTGTTCCTGCCTTTTCCCCATATCCCTTGACTCCGCTATTTTTAAGTGCTCTATTCAACTCTCTCTTGAAAGCATACAGAGAATTGGCCTCCACTACCTTCTGAGGCAGAGAATTCCACAGATTCACAACGCTCTGTGTGAAAAAGGTTTTCCCCATCTCCAGTCTAAATGGCTTACCCCTGGTTCTGGACTCCCCCAACATCAGGAACACATTTTGCGTATAGAAACCCTTAATGTTACATGGGCTCCATTATTGTCACATGTACCAAGCACTCCCTCATAGCAAGAATGTCCTTCCTCAAATCAAGGTCGGGCCCTGTAAAAAAGGCCACATAAAATAACATGCCATTCGCTTTCTTCACTGCCTGCTGTACTTGCATGGTTACTTTCAGTGACTGATGTACAAGGATCTCGTTATACTTCTTCTTTTCCCAACTTGACACCATTCAGATAATAGAGTCAAGTTGGGAAAAGGGGAAGTACAACGAATGAGAACATCTGTAATCCCCCAAATCACACGCTCAGAAATGGATTAGAAATGGCATCATTCAGGTTCTGTTTCTAATAAATCAAAATTGTTCTCCTCAAATTCAATTCTATTTCAAAATGCATTGTAATGTTTTAATTTGTTATAATTAGCCACACTCACTCTTCAGTACAGGAAACAACTTTGTTTCTCTTCACTACCTTCTACAACTTTTACACCATTCAGTTGTGAAAGGGTTAAATATATTTATACGAAAAGCCCCATATTACTCTGATAAAAGATTTGATCTGAAACACACCTAAAAATCATGTTTCAAGTCTCAACTCCAGCAGAATAAAGTGTTTTTAGTTATTCCAACTGCAATTAAGCCCACACAGAGGAGGTCCAAGTCTTTGCTGGTCCTTTGACCCACAGATTGCTTTTCTCTCTGTGTGGAGCTGACTGAAAACATCTCTGTAACCAGCTACCTCAACATCAACAACAGCAACAATGAAAACCCAGCACTAATTATGAGCAAGAAGCTTTGATAGTGCTGGAAAACAGGTCTATGGAGGGAAAGATAATTGCTGCAGTTCAGTTTGAAATTAGTCTGCTGCGATAATACTATCCTTAAAAGGGGTTGTTAGAGTGTCACTGTGATATAGTGTGCAGGATTATTTTTTTATTCGTTGCATGCCCATGATAGCCTTTCACTTGATAGACTACATGGAGGCAGCTTGAAAGCGACAAATCATCTTTTGATGCTACATCACATCTTTTAAATATAAAAGCAACTCTAGATTTTTATGGGCCATGTTGATTAAAGCAAATGCCAGAATTGTACGCTAATTTCAGTGAGCATATGTCATGAATGCTGCAAGTTCATTAAAACTGGAATAATGTGACTTAAAGCCTGTTCCAAAATTATAATATAGGTTTAATTTCTCACTAGAGTTCCATTACATGTCCTGTGTTAATCAGTAGACAGCTTCAAGTACTTGATGTGAATATTACCAATGATTTGTCATGGGCCAACCACATTGTGCAACAGCCAAGAAGGCACACCAACACTGGGGAGACTAAGGAAATTCAGCATGTCTCCAATGACTCTTACAAACTTCTTCAGATGCACCACAGAAAGCATACTGTCGGCTTACATCAGAGCTTGGTTTGTGGAACAGCTCTGCCTAAGATCGCAATAAATTACAGAGAGTTGTGGATGTAGCGGCATATCCGGATATATCTATTCCATCACACAGAACAGACTTCCCAGCCTGAAGAAGGGTCTCAACCCGAAACGCCACCTATTCCTTCGCTCAATAGATGCTGCCTCACCCGCTGAGTTTCTCCAGCATTTTTGTCTACCTCCCACCATTGAATGCATCTACACCATGTTACTTCAGAAAAGCAGCCAACATAATCGAAGGCTTGTCCCATTCCTTCTTCTCCCTTCTCCCATCTGGCAGAGGGTACAGAAGGTTGAACGTGTGCATCACCAGACTCAGGAACAGTTTCTTCCCATCTGTTATCAGGCTTCTGAGCAATCCTTCCATAAACTAAGGTACTGTTCCATTCGTCACTAGTCCATGGTGTACTTTTAGCACATGGTAGCCCATTAGTTCCATAGACAATGCTAAGAACTATATTCTGCACTCTGTATCTTCCCCTTTGGTCTATCTATTGTACTTGAGTTTGAACTAATTGTATCTAGATATGGTACATTTCACCTGTTTAGATAGCATGGATAACATGGTTTTTCGCTGTTCTTCAATACATGTGCCAATAATAAATCTAAACCTCAAGGTCAGTTTATCATGGGCCTGTCCCACTTAGGCGATTTTTCAGGCGACTGCCGGCGTCTCTCAACTTGTCGACAGTCGCCTGAAAAACCGGCAACTGTAAAGGCAACTGTCAGAGTGGAGCACGCACATACACACACACACACACACACACACACACACACACACACACACACACACACACACACACACACACACACACACACACACACACACACACACACACACACACACACACACACACACACACACACACACACACACACACACACACACACACACACACATCGCTTCCTTCGTCAGCCCGTTATGCAGGTGGGGGACAGGGCAAGCGTGTGGAGCGCTGTCTGAGTGAAATTCACACGGTGTAAAGCCAATGTGATACAGACACACACTGCAAGGAACAGGAAGGTTAGCGCTGTAATTAAGACGGCTAAAGTGCAAGGTACGGTAAGTCCTTTAAAAGAGGGGGGGTGGTGAGGAAGAAGGGGGAGAAGGGGGAAGAAGGAGTGGAGACAACGTTTAAGAAGCCAGAGATACACGGCTGTGAAGCTCGGCGGACATTTAACATTCCCTGGTTCTGAAAACTACTGCTTACATTTTGTTTTCCCGAATGAGCCAATCAAATTCACCGGTCAGCACTGGCTACAACCTACGAGAACCTTCGATTTCCTGGCAACCCACTAAGACCTCCTGGCGACCCACCTACGGCACGCGAATTCTCGCTACTTTCCATGGTGGCTTCATTCTAGTTGTTGCTAATTTTTCAACATGTTGAAGAATTTGCGGCGACCATAACAGCATAGTCTCCTGCAGTCGCCTAAAAAGTCGCCTAAGTGGGACAGGCCCGTGACTATCTTGCTAGAATTTCTTCCAGCATTCGTGAGATGTGCTTACTGAAATCAGTGCACAATTCAGATTCATTTGTTAAGGCATTTGTGAACACACTGCACATCTTGCCAGTTAACATTTAAGAGCCATAGCCATGCCCACTACCACCCCAACAGAGCAGACTGCTGTTTTCTTAAACGTTTAGAAACTATCAAAGCACTCTGACATTCAAACTACCAACCAACATTTACTTCCTACCTGTGAAAATTTCATTATTGAAAAGAAATTCTCATGCGACACAAAGTGTTCTAACATTACCTAATGCTCAGAAAGCTAAATATAACCGAGCAGTACCAATTCTGCTTGGAGATAAGTGGCAGCAGGGTTGGGAAGCTAATCATTATTGCTTTAAGTGAGATTTCAATTACGCACCTAAACGGAAGGGCTGCCTCCCCTCCGCCATTAATTGAGCTGAGCCCCTCTCTACCTCGCCTGACTCGGCAAGCTTTCAATCTCTCAATAATATGTTTAGATTTATTCAGGTTTCCAGTACTTGCAGATGAGGCCCATTTAAGCTGGGGGAGAGAGGGGAGAGAGAGGAAGAGAGAGAGAGAGAGAGAGGAGAGAGAGGGAGAGAGAGGGAAAGAAAGAGAGGGAAAGAGAGGGAGAGAGAGAGAGAGAGGAATAGATAGAGGGAGAGCGAGAGAGAAAGAAAGAAACAGAAAATAGTTGCGGGAGGAGGCCACTCGGCCCTTCGAGCCAGCACCGCCATTCATTGTGATCGTGGCTGATCATCCCCTATCAATAACCCGTGCCTGCCTTCTCCCCATATCCCTTGACTCCACTAGCCCCTAGAGCTCTATCTCACTCTCTCTTAAATCCATCCAGTGACTTGAGAGAAAGAGAGAAAGAGAGGAGAGAGAGAGAAGGAGAGGGAGAGAGAGGCAGACAGGCTGAGAGAGAAAGAGAGAAAGAGAGAAAGAGAGAAAGAGAAGGAAAGAGTGTGTGAGAGAGTGGGGTAGATAGAGGGAGTGTGTGTTTCAAGGATGCTAAATGTAATCAGGTACAGAGGCATCTGGATAACAACTACTTAACCTGTCAGATGAAGACACCAGCACCTGTGAGACACAGAAACCTTCTAATTACACGTTAGTTGCTGTATGCTTGGTATTGTAATTGAGAGCAAGAACAATAAAGATTTTTTATTTGGTGTTTCCTGCCATTTATCTTGAGATAAATACGATTAAGCAACACAGGGTTGGGATTGGCATGGTTGATTAGATTCAGTTAATGGAATTTGTCAACCAGCTGCAGTCCTGATGCTGACACTTGTGCAGCGTGTTTCAGAGGAACATCAGGAATAGAATCCACAGGAGGTCATTCAATCTACATGGCATGGTTTAGATCAATATTCCAAACTGACAAAGATGTAACAGCAAATGCTGGACTGAAATTCACTTGTTTTACATAAAATTACCAGATTTTTAGGAAATTCTTTAACATTCTTGATGCAAGTTCTGTTCAACGCCATACTCAGACTGCTGTATTTGCTACCATACTTCCCAGTTAATGTAGCACAAATTTAGGGGCTACTCATGTAGTTTCAGGAGCTTGCTCCGTGTTTGTGCTTTACACCCTACATCTATTTCTGGGATTAACATCATGACTGACGTAGACCGACCCTCTGCTGAACAGAAGGAGAGACATAGTTGTTGAAGTAGATTACATTGGATCTCTAGCTTGTTTAGTCATTCAGATGATCATTCAGCTGAACCCTCGGATAGCGTCTGGACCTGATGGTGTATCTGGTCGGGTTCTCAAAACCTGCAAGGATCAATTGGCTGTAGTTTATGTGGACATCTACAATCTCTCATTACTGACGGGTCTGAGTTCCACCCTTGCTTCAAATGGGCATCAATGATATTGGTGCCACTGAAAAATAAGGTGACATGCTTCAATAACTACTGATTGGCGGCACTAACATCCGTGGCTTTGAGAGGATGAATATGGTACATAGAATCCATCAATAATCTGGACCCACTACAATTTGCCTACTGCCACAATATATCAACGGAAGATGCGATCTCGCTGGCTCAGAACACTGCTCTGGACCACTTGGACAATAGAAACGCATGTCAAACTGTTGTTCATCGACTACAGTTCGGTGTTCAACACCATCAGCCCCTCCAAACTTGTTTCCAAGCTGGAAGAGATGGGTATCTGCGCATCTCTTTGCAACTGGATCTCGCCATCTTCTTCAACAGAACACAATCAGTACAAATTGGCAACAACACTTCCCCCTCAACAACCATCAACACAGGCACACCTCAAGGCTGTGTTCCCCGAAAATCAACCTAGCTTTTAGTCAGTAAAACTAAAGAGCTGATTGTTGACATTCGAAGAGGAAATCCAAGGCTCCACAAACCTGTATTTTTCAATGGATCAGAGTAAAAAAACCTAACGTTGCTGTGTTTGCATTTCCCTGAAGATCTGACCGGGACCCAACATATTAATGTAATCATCAAGAAAGCCCATCAATGCCTTTACTTCCGTAGAAGATTGAGGAGATTTGCTATGTCGACGAATACTCTTGAACGTCTGTGGGGGTACAATAGAGAGTATATTGGCCAGTTGCATCACCCACCGCCTGGGTCAACAACTCAAATGCCCAGGAACTAAGGAAATGACAAAAAGTGGCAGATGCTGCCCATAATGCTACCATTATGGGTACTGATCTTCCCACCATCGGAGGAATCTATCAAAAAAAAGCAGCCAGGATCAACCAGAATCCACACCACCCTGGTCATGCTCTACATTCACATCTACCGTCAGTAATAAAGTATAGGAATCTGAAAACTATGATCTCCAGGTTCAGAAACAGCTTCTTCTCAACAACCATCAGGCTATTGAACACTACTAACACCAGCTAAACTTCGAATTATGAACTGGTTGGTTGCAATAGGGTCTTTGGGCTTTTTTTTGTTTTGTTTTGCATGAATATTGAAGTTATTTATTTAGTTATGAACTTCTTTTGTTGTTTGCTAATTATGTTAGCTATTGCGTTTTACAGAACTGTTATGATGCAGCAAACAAGAATTTAATTGTTCCGTTTCAGTACATATGACATTTAAACACTCTCGACTCTTGACAACAAGATTGTGACTGGCTCTTAATCATGTCCACTTTCCTCAACTACCATTTCTTTTGATCTGCTAAATATTGGGAAATCTCTGCTTGTAGGACTTTGTATTAGCCTTCAAACTGCTCCGTGCACCTTCCTGCCAATGCTTTGTGTTTCATGTACTTCATTTAAATACTAACTTGTTCGCTCCAAGTGCAAAATCTGAAAATAAATTTAGAGAATCCAATCCTAGAGCAAAACACTGCAGAGGTCCATGAAACAAAGAATACTGCACAGGCTCCATGAAATGCCTCAATATGAATTTCGATGAACTGTATACTCTTTTACCCCAATACCTAAGAACATGATCCCAGAGAATAACAATCATCAAAGACCCTCATATATGGACTGTTTGCCCTCCTATTTCGATACAGGAACCTGTATATGAGGAAAAGCTTCTATAACAACCACATTTCCCGACGATAGATTTCTGGTGTTTAATCATTCTGGATTTCCTGATTATGCTAAGATGCTCTTTATGATCCGGAACGAAAACTCCGTTGTAGATTTGAATAACTCAATAGAATACCTGATTGAATAGATACTTCTTTGTGAGACAAAAAAATGGACTTCAGACTATCTTAAAGCGAAACAGCCACCTGGGGATAAGTAGTTGAGTGGGTACCTAATTCAAATATTGAAGTGTGCACATGTGCGGAGCCTTCCCAGAGTGTGCGCATGTGCGGGATCTTGCGTTGGCGAGGCCTGCGGAATCAGTGATATTTTCCAGACGCTTTGAAGTGATGTATTACGGAAATGAGTTGCTTCAAGCTTAAATAAAGTGTAAATAAATTACGAGTAGCGTGAAGGTTTCATTTGCCTCACAACAAATATTATATGGAAATGAATCCTTGATTCGCATGGGCACTGCAATAACCACCTCGAGCTCTTGAAATTCTGAAGCTCTTAACTGAAAATAAACAATAAATGGCATATTCAATATAGATGGATTTTGAGATCCAAATCCCATAGCTCCCAGAAAGTAGCAACAATATTTATAGGGCGGCATGATGTATGGTATGATTGCCTTCATCGGTCAGGCTGTCTCCTTGCAGCTGTCAGGTAACACTTGGAGTATTGCATGCAGTTTTGGTCGCTGCATTACAGAAAGGATGTGGAAGTTTTGGAACGGGTGCAGGAAAGGTTCGCCAGGATATTGCCTGGAATAGAGAGGATTAGGAGAGGTTTGACGGTCTTAAATTGTTGTCTCTGGAGCATCATAGGCTTAACGGCAACCTGATAGAAGTATATATATAATCATGAGAGGCAAAGATAGGGATGTTTTTTTTTCCCCATGATGGAATTATGAAATACTAGAGGGGCAATCTTTAAGGTGAGATTTTAAAAGAGATTTACAAGGCAAGTTTTTTTTTTTCACTGAGTAGTGGGTGGTTGGAGCTCGCTGCTGGGGAAGCGGTGGAAGCAGATACCATGACAATGTTTAAGAGGCATTTCGACAGATACATGAACAGGCAGGAAACTGAGGGATATGGAACATGTACATATGGATCACCAGCCCCTCACATCCACACCCTACGACGTGTACGTGGCACTGAGTAGGATTAATGCACGTAAAGCTGCTGGCCCTGACGGCATCCCCGGGCGCGTCCTCAGGGCCTGTGCTGCGCAGCTGACAGACGTCTGGACTGACATCTTCAACCTGTCACTTGCCCAAGCAGTTAAAACCACCTCCATCGTGCCAGTGCCAAAACACCCCACTGCGGCAAGCCTCAACGACTTCCGCCCAGTTGCACTTACTCCCATCATCACCAAGTGCTTCGAGAGGCTGGTCCTGGCACACCTCAAAGGCTGCCTACCCCCCACATTGGATCCCTATCAGTTTGCCTACCACAAGAACAGGAGTACGGAGGATGCCATCTCAACGGCACTTCACTCCGCCCTCTCCCACCTCGACAACAGAGACACTTACGTAAGAATGCTGTTCATCGATTACAGCTCAGCATTCAACACCATTGTACCCTCTAAACTGATCACCAAACTCGGTGACCTGGGCACCGACCCCCTCCCTCTGCAACTGGATATTGGACTTTCTAACCAACAGACCCCAGTCTGTTAGGTTAGACAAGCACACCTCTTCAACCCTCACCCTGAACACCAGCGTTCCACAGGGCTGTGTGCTGAGCCCCCTCCTCTGCTCCCTCTTCACCTACGACTGCACACCTGTACATGGTACTAACACCATCATCAAGTAAGCAGATGATACAACGGTGATTGGCCTCATCAGCAACAACGATGAGTCGGCCTATAGGGAGGAGGTCCAGCTCCTAGCAGCATGGTGCGCTGACAACAACTTGGCCCTTAACTCCAAGAAGGCCAAGGAGCTCATTGTAGACTTCAGAATGTCTAGGGGCGGCACGCACACCCCCATCCACATTAACGGGACGGAGGTGGAACGTGTTTCCAGCTTCAGGTTCCTGGGGGTCAACATCTCCGATGAACTCTCTTGGACCCACAATACCTCAACTCTGGTCAAGAAGGCTCACCAGCGTCTCTTCTTCCTGAGGAGACTGAAGAAGGTCCATCTGTCTCCTCAGATTCTGGTGAACTTCTACCGCTGCACCATCGAGAGCATCCTTACAACTGCACAGTATGGTATGGCAACTGCTCTGTCTCCGACCGGAAAGCACTGCAGAGGGTGGTGAAAATTGCCCAACGCATCACCGGTTCCTCACTCCCCTCCATTGAGTCTGTCCAAAGCAAGCGTTGTCTGCGAAGGGCGCTCAGCATCGTCAAGGACTGCTCTCACCCCAACCACAGACTGTTTACCCTCCTACCATCCGGGAGGCGCTACAGGTCTCTCCGTTGCCGGACCAGCAGGTCCAGGAACAGCTTCTTCTCTGCGGCTGTTACATTACTCAACACTGTACCTCGGTGATTGGAAATCACCCCCCCCCCCCCCCCCTCCCGACTCTCCTTCCACCAGGAAAAAAATAATAATTGCACTACTATGACTGTATGCACGTAAATATATTTATTTATTGCTCATATTCTCTGTCGCTCTTCTAGGGAGATGCTAACTGCATTTCTTTGTCTCTGTACTGTACACTGCACAATGACAATGAAGTTTGAATCTGAATCTGAATCTGAATCTGAATGTACAGGCAGATCAGCAGTTTCAACTGGCATTATGGTCGGCACAGAATCGTAGGCCAAATAGTCTCTTCCTGTACTACTTTCTATGTTCTGTGTTATTATTTTTAATCACAAAACCAACCTCCTTCAGTTCCAGTTTATCCATGTAATGCTCCATTTGCTTTAGAATTGAAGGGGAATTTCATTGGAATAAATGGCTAACGTCATTAGTGGCAATCCTGCACTACAGCACAGCGCCGTCAGTAACAGTGTTAGCTCATCTTAAAACTAATAACTCCATCTGACAATTTCCACCTTTTCTCAATAAAATCTGCAGACAACTTTGATCATTATCGTTTGGTCCCCTGTAGGTCTGTTATCTTCTGAGTAAATTGAACTTCCAAAGATTTTGATTATTGAACTGATGGCAATGGAAGTCGCCCCTATAAATCCAAGGTCGGTGTTTAAAGGCAATGACTCAGTTTGAAATTCGCCAGCCTTAAATACATGTGTAGTGTTGGCAGCTGAGCTACTTTACTGCGGCCAAAAGTGCAGACATAAATACAACTGCTGGTTGATAAACCCACACACGTCAACACCTGCAATAAAGCACAAGATGAAGATGGACACAAAAAGCTGCAGTAACTCGTCCAGCATTTCTGGAGAAAAAGAATAGGTGACGTTCCAGGTTGAGACCCTTCTTCAGACCAGAAATGTCTTTTCTCCAGAGATGCTGTCTGACCCGCTGAAGTACTCCAGCTTGTTGTGTCTATCTTCGGTTTAAATCAGCATCTGCAGTTCCTTCCTACAATAAAAGCACAAGCTTCTCCTCTTCAAATCTTTCTGGCTTCTAACCACCATCTTTATCACGGAGGATGTTTAGTTTAGAGATACAGCATGGAAACAGGACATACGGCCCACTGAGTGCGGCTGACCAATGATCACCCTTACACTAGATCCATGCCATCCCAGTTACTCATCCTGCACACCAGGGGCAATTGACCTACAAACCTGCACGCCTTTGGAATACGGGTCACAGGGAGAACGTGCAAACTCTGTACAGGCAGCTCCCATAGTCATAATCGATCCTGGGTCTTCGGTGCTGTAAAACTCCTGTCTCAAAGTGCGAGTTGACCCACGAGGTACCCCGAGTTTAAAACAAATTTAACTCGTGGTAACTACGTACAATTAACGTAGCGGGAACGTCGGAACTCGTGGACGCAACTTAGCGACTCGTGGCGCTAGCTGCAGGTACCCGTGAAACTTGTTAAATTCTACCGCTGTACCACTGTGCCGCCACAGCTATAGAAGAAAATGGAAGGAGATGCACAGGCTTTACATGAGAGCCTGCGCATTTACTTATAGATAGTGGATGGCCACGGGGATCAGATACAGGCGCACCAGTTTCTCATGTAGTGTGAAAGCCATCATCTGAAGAAGACCTGAAATGTCATCAATTCATGTTCTCCAGAGATGCTGCCATACCTGCTGTTACTCCAACCCTTTGTATCTTTTTGTTGTAAACAAGCATCTGCAGTTCCTTGTTTCATCATCATCAAATTTGTCTGGCTATTTTTTTTAATCAGGGCCAGATGGACTGATGGTGGATGGCCAGAGCTTACGTCAGGCCTGAAGATTAGCCAAAGGCTGGTGAAGGGGGTGGGGGTGGGAAGGGGTTAATGTGCTGAGCTGGACATTATCTGTCCTTCTTCCCCTCAAGCAAGCAAGTCAACAAGTCCCCATGCCCGAGGTGTGCCCTGATTGGAAATCCTCGCACTGTAACCGCTCAATAACAAATATTGTTACTTTCCAAATGCGAGTCAAAATATGTTCCATCTGGGTGTGGAGGTGAGAAGGGTCAAGGGAATAATCACCGAACCAGGATTTGTTTGGGAAGGGAAAACAAGACACATACCAAGTGGACTCATTCTCATGTGTATTAAAATAATTTCACAAAGCCCCAGAGGGGAACCCAGGTGTATGAGGCAAACATTTGTTAATTGTTGTCTACTCCAGCTCAAAGTCACACCCACCGAATGCCTCATCAGTGACCAACAAACATCAAGACCTGTCTTGGCTGGCGGTGAGGGGAGCCCTCCCAGTCAGATCGTAGGAACCTCACTACCAGCGCACACTGCCTTTGGAACGGCTGCTATGGAGAGTTGCCCACCTCTTTGCAGAGTGTGGATTTGCAAAGCGAGTCTGGAGAGGTTTGCAAGGGTCCCTGTCACGATTTATTCCGAACAGCTCTGTCACAGAGGACTGTGATTTATGACTGTTCCTAGGGATGCATTCAGAGACTGACACCGAGGGCTGCTGGAAGGTCAACAACTCGGTAAAAGACGCTCTTTGGTCTGCCCGAGCTTTGTTGACCTCTCAATGGAGCGAGATGTCCGTCCGGGAATGTTGCCGACTAGCCCGCTGCAGGAGTACGTGCTGAGGGACGCACTGAAGCTTGATGCAGCCAACGCCAAGGCTCTGTGGGGGAAGGACCACAGTCTAAGTTCCTTCCGCTGCTGGACATGGGGGGCAGGGTGTGGTGGAGACGCCCCTCAAAATAAGGGAAGGGTTTCCACGGCAGTGGATGACATGAGTGGCAAGGGTGGGGGATAAAATTGGTGTCATTTGTGTAAACAATATTGAATGTTTGTACAGTATAGCCTCCGAGAATGTCAGATGAATTTTTTTTTGCACAGTTCCTGTATTGTATATATTTATTACTTAAATAAAGTCTATTTAACAGTGGCATACTCAGCATTTAATTGATTACTGCCTTGAATTTGAAGGGCAACAAAAATATGTTCTACAAATCCCAATATAATGAGCAGAACATCCTATTGCATGTCACTACCATGTGTCTTACAACAAAACAACATTCATCAAAGGCAGCTGCTAGCAATTCTGGATACTTATTGGTTAACAATAATATAAATGTAATCCCCGCTCAGGATAACTCCGGAAGCAGATACATTTGTAAAGAAATGCAACGGGTTGATAATTTGATCTGTGCCTGAGATGCCATCTCGAAAGTACCAGCCCCTGTCACTGTAGCAGCTGCCACCGCATGATGCTTTTCACTGACAATTACAGGGTCAGACCCAGGTGCGGTACATTACAGATTGTTGCCCAGCTAGTTGAAAGTGATCGCCGTTTATAGACAATGGACAATAGGTGCAGGAGTAGGCCATTCGGCCCTTTGAGCCAGCACCACCATTCAATGTGATCATGGCTGATCATCCACAGTCAGTACCCTGTTCCTGCCTTCTCCGCATATCCTCTGACTCCGCTATCTTTAAGAGCCCTATCTAGCTCTCTCTTGAAAGTATCCAAAGTGTTTCCTCATCTCCGTTCTAAATGGCTTACCACTTTTTCTTAAACTGTGGCCCCTGGTTCTGGACTCCCCCAACATCGGGAACATTCCTGCCTCTAGCGTATCCAAACATAGAAACATAGAAAATAGGTGCAGGAGTAGGCCATTCGGATTGAAACATATAACCCTTAATAATCTTATATGTTTCAATAAGATCCCCTCTCATCCTTCTAAGCTCCAGAGTATACAAGCCCAGCCGCTCCATTCTCTCAGCATATCACAGTCCCGCCATCCCGGGAATTAACCTTGTATTCCTACGCTGCACTCCCTCAATAGCAAGAATGTCCTTCCTCAAATTAACTGCATATGTCAAAATACTGTGGGCGCCTTGATTGTAATCAGGTATAGTCTTTTCACTGGATAGCTCACTACAAAAAAGCATTCAATGTGACAATAAACTAACCTAAACTAAACTAAAATTAAATCTAATTCGATTTTAATCCCTGTCAAGATTAAATGTTGTTGTGGTTAGGGTGCAGGAGTAGAGTTGCTTCCTTATTGTGCCATGAGACACGGGTTCGATCCTGCCAAAGGGTGCTGCCTGTGTGGAGTTTGCACGTTATCCATATGACTGCATGGGTTTTCTCTGGACGCTCCCTCATTCCAAAGATGTGCCGGTTTGGTGGTTAATTGATTTCTGCAAATTGGTCCCAGTGTGTCGGATGGAACTAGTGTTGAGGTGATTGTTGTTCGGTGCAGACTCAGTGGGCCGAGGGTCCTGTTTCCACACTCCGTCACTAAACTAAACTACACTAAACTAAACCTTCTATTCACATCTAAACTTCTTCATCCCCTCAGACATATTACAAAATTATGATGAGCTGTGAATGCCCAATTACACTCTATCCTCTTAACAACCAAAACAAGAAGCAATTCTACATTTATTCCAAGAATTATTTGCTGCTGTGTTGCATTTTAGCTCAGCCTTAGAAATATCCTGTGTAATTATCATCCCCTTATGTTATTGCACGTTTTATTTGGCATGTCAATTCCACATTTATTTCACTTTTATTCTGTCGTCAACGCCCATTCTCAGTTCCTTAATAATCTCCAGTGACAGCTTTTCACTTGAATCAGAACATTTCAAATACCATTTTCTGGCAACAATTCTTTCTGTGGCTTTCTTTGTTAGCTACAATCAAATCTCATTTTCACTTCTCGACTCGTTGGTTGTAATTCAAAATTCAAAGCAAGGTGCATGCTATGTGGAGTCATTGCATTATCCTTCTGTAAAATAACTATCAATAATTTGTTAAACAGTGGAAAGGGCCAGCGGGAAGAAATGTCTGTAATTTGCACATCCGTACTTTTCAAAGTTTGGGGGGGGGTCACTCAATAGCGATCAGAGGCTGTTTATTTTCCCCTTAGTTTCCTGTATTATTGTGACTAATTATAACTCTTTATCACCACGCTGGCTCTGAATCTGGTACCTCCTCATTTGTCGGGCTCAGAGCCATAACAGATGGTGCATTTACTCATTGAGCTACATTTCTTATCCAACTTCTGCTTTCCACTAGATCTTCAATCCAAATATATCCACCGCAGTGAATGATGAAATCAAAATAGAAGATAGTTAAACTATGCAGGATGCAAGTGTGGAGAGTGAACCAACATGGTTTTCACCTAATGGCCTTTCATCAGATCTGATGATATGTCATTGGTCTGAAATAGTTTCAGAAACTGTCCACAGCTGCTGCCCATTCTGTTGAGTACCCCCATATCTTCCATTTCTAAACTTGCCTACAATCTGTTCATGACTTAAAATACATTCCGTGTAATGAATACACTGTAAGAACAACACAAAGGGTAAGCCTGATTAGAACTGTAGAAACAAAGCGAATTGTAGATTCTGGTTTACGAAAATAGATCCAAAATGTTTCTTTTGTATCAAAAGACACTAAAGGATACAAAGGATTAACTCAGCAGGTCAGGCAGTGGAAAACATGGATAGGTAACGTTGCGGGCTGGGATCCTTCTTCAGACTGATTGTGGTGGGTGGGGGAATGTGGAGAAATCTGGAAGAGAGGAGGGGCAGGACAGAGCTTGACTTGAAGTGTTAGGTGGATTTACTGTAGATGGGCTAATGCTTGGACAATGGGCTTGAGATGCAAAGGCTAAAGGTGTGAGATAAGGATCGAAGAGTTGCAAATTGTGAAGCCAGAGGAAGGAATGTAGGTGGAAGGGGAGGGGAGAAATGGGTGCAAATCCAATAGGGCACAAGGAAGGAGGAGAAAGGGGGGGGGGGGGGGGAGCAGGGGATATAGGGATTAACTTCTCCAATTTAAGTTACCTAAAATTGGAGAATTCAATGTTCATACCGTTGGGTTATCAGCAACTCAAGCGGAATATGAGGTGCTGTTCCTCCAGTTTGCATGTGGACTCATTCTGGTAATGGATGAGACCTAGGACAGAAAGGTCTAAATGGGAACGGAAATAGGAGTTAAACCGATTAGGAACTGGGAGATTCAGTAGGCAAGTGTTTAATGAAATGGTTGCTGTGTGTATGTTTGATCTTACCCATGTAAACAAGGCCACATAGGGAACACCAAATGCAGTAGATGAGGTTAGAACTATTTTTTTTCTTTATAGCCTTTTTCAAATATTCATTTAATTCCCCTTTGAAGACTGTGATTAAATCTGTATAGTTACATTTGAAATTGCTACTCATTCCCCCAACACATGCCAGGGAAAGTGGTTTCCCCTTACTCATCAATCACATAAAACTTCTGGCTGCTAGTTATTAACCCTTCAGCCATTCTCTTGGAAACATTCTCTTTATCTTCTTTACTTAGGTCCCAATTACACAGGATTGCAAATTAGCAGTTTCCTAAATTCAGCTCCATTTTTAACGCACTTTCTTAACTGCATGATCCCTCAGGCTGCACTTAAAACCAGGTCACGTTTTAGCTTTGCAGTGTCTGCGTCAGGGTTGAATCATGTACTTCTATAACCTACCATGAAATGGGGACCTTTTAAAATTCACTATAAGGTCTCCTACTTAACCTCGAACTTTCATCAAGGCCCCAGAATGGGGAAGTCCTTTACTTCCTCCTGCCATCAAGCACTTGATAAAGCTCAAGATTGGTGTCCTAAGTCAATGTTTTCACTATTTGCACCTCACACTGTTGGGTTATGCAGCATTTCACCCTTGTAGAATCTGAACAGTGAACTCATCTTACTGCAATGTACCGTAATGTACCAATAACCTCCACATAGACTGACTGCCAAGTCACACCAAGAATGGCAAGGGACTCCTTCCTCCTTTGGTGTGCAAAACTGTTGAAACTGTTTAGCTTGAATGTCAATTCAGGTCTCAGGAAATTGGCTGTAAACACTCTTGAAAGAGTGTTGCGTTGATTTGCAGCAAGAGGCAGATACAAAAGCAGGGCCTTAAAGGCACACTCTCCGCTGTAGCTAGACTGCAGCTGTACACAATATGGTTGCAATGGAGGAGAGGGAACCTGCTGGGGACAGGAAGAGAATTGCAGATTCACTCAAAGGATTATGCAAGTCCTGCTCAAGGAAATACATGTGAGGAAAGAGGAAGTAAGTCCCTTGTGTCAAAAAGATGATACCCACTTTAAGAATAGGCTTGAAAGCCTAGAAGGACATGGCTCCATTAGGTGGACACAAAATGCTGGAGTAACTCAGCGGTACAGGCAGCATCTCTGGAGAGAAGAATGGGTGACATTTCGGCTCTGAAGAAGGGTCTCGAGGTACAGTGAAAAACTTTGTTTGCATGCTATCCAGCCAAATCATACTATACATGAGTGCAATTAAGCCATTTGCAAGGTTGGGTCTGTAAAAGGGTCTCGACCGAAACTCCTCTCCAGAGATGCTGCCTGACCCGCATAGTTACTCCAACTCTTTGTGTCTATCTTCAAGCCATGTGCAAGCACAAAAGGTATGTGCAAATGGAAAATACCAGAGGGCAGAAGATAGTGTTACATCATTGTAACATTACAGTTAAGTGCAGATCAAAACAAGTGCAAGGAGGTAGGTTGGGAGATTGGGATTGCGCACTCTTTATAGAAGGACAATTGAGTAGCCCGGTAACAGTGAGGAAGAATCAGTTCCTGAATATGGTGATACATTAGCCAGTGCCTCTACCAAGTATGAAAAACTAATGCTCAATAAAGCAACGCAAAAGTAAATTTCAAGTCCTCAAACGATATGCAAAGGAAAATTACAAAACGTTAAAAACTGTTATAGCAAACCAGTTCATTATTTGTATGATGGATTCCTTTACTGAAATGTAATAATCAGTGCAGCAAATAGAGGCCCCTAATTTTACTGAAGCTGTTACGCTAGAGTTGTTGTGTGGCACTTTGACCTCCTGCAGTTGGTGCTGATGTTATTCAGTATTAAGCCATCCAATTTCTAGGCAATGGTATCTCACAGTATCTGCAAATTCCACTTTGATCTCTCTCCTGTCCATTGGATGTAACATCAGAAACAAAGGACATCATTGTTGGAAAAACAATCATTCTTAATATCAATATCAAAAGGGATGCCATGCCAGATTGATAAAAAACTGATTGCATCTTACAGAATGACTTTAAACACTCACTTATTTTGTCAGAGTTTTATGGATAGATGGACATAGATGAAATAGAAATATGTCTTTGGCTGATGATGCTAAACAGGAACTATAGTATCATCAGCATCTTCAAAGATGGAATCTGTTGTCTTCAGTTATTGAATGTCAGGATTGATGTTATGGTGTCTGCTTAGTGCCAGTAACCAAAAATAGAAGTAAAACTATTTATTTTTGCCATTGAGCCCCCCTACCCACCCATCCTAGTGGAAGAAAGATTTTTGTATTAGGCATAAGAAATGCAAATATATTATTAAGTGTAAAAAAAAAGTCCTCATTCTAAGAAAGACTCAGAGAGCTTGCTGTAATGCATTTTATGGTTAGAAGATACTTTGTGAGTATTGTTGAGCACAGCATGAAAGGTCTGATTCAAGGTCAAGAATCGGCAGTTTTCATGATGAAGTTATCTGAATAAAGAATCAGCTGGGTGGGCGCCGTGGATCAGGCAGTAGGCCAGTGGTGTAGACCAGCAGGCCTTTTTGGGTAGCGACACTGCATCGAGACTGAGACCTAAATTGGAGATATCGGGTATAAAGAAGAGGAGTGGGGGGGCTGAGAGAATGGTTGATAGGTGGACCGGAGAGGGGGGAGACGAGGAATGAAGGGCAGAAGCAATGGCCTTCCAACCCCCACAGCAGCGGAGATCAGGGTTGAACCCGGGTCACTGGAGCTGTGAGGCATAGCTCCACATGCTGCGCCACTGTGTTGCCCAAATTCGCCGTGTGCCGGCTCTGCTCTCAGGAAAGCACTCACTTCCCCGAGTCCGCGGGTGTTGGGTGCAAGTTGACTGACTGAGCCATGATTTAAGAATCCTGCAATGTAGTTGTTTCAAAACATATTGCGGTGTTCCAGCACTGAACACGGGGAAGTGTCCTAAATCGGTAAGGTACCTGTACCTTGGTCGGCATGGATGAGTTGGGCTGAAAGGCCTGTTTCTGTGCTGTATAGCTCGATTAGACCACATCATCATGATAAAGTCCTCTCTATTCTTTTAGACATTTATTGAGAATGATATGGGCCAAACGCGGGCAAATTGTCAGTTTAGCTTAGTTAACCAACCAAAAACCATCTTAGTTGAGGCATTTTGGTCGGCATGGACGAGATGGGTCGAAGGGCCTGTTGCCGTGCTGCGTTACGCTGTGATTCTATGACTCTATGCGAGGGCTATCTTCAAATGAGGTCCACCGCATTTACTATAAAGAGTGGACGTTGTCCATGGTGCTGAAGCGTAACTCCATTGTGCGTTGAAGATTCACGACCATATTCCACGAGCAGCTCGACTGAGGGGTTCCTGGCAAACACCACCTTCTCTCCACCCTGAATAGTGAGCCCACCTCTCGTATCTCCGTTGGGGGAGATCTTGGATGGAGGGGACACATAACAGCGTCAGTTCAACGCTCCCATTAAGCGTTGGGTAATTTACACTAAACGCTGGGGTAACTCAGCGGGACAGGCAGCATCGCTGGAGAGAAGGAATGGGCGACTTTTCGTGTCGAGACTGAGAGTCCGGGGGAAAGGGAAACGAGAGATAAAGAGAGTGATGTTGAGAGATATGGAACAAATGAATGAAAGATATGCAAAAAAAAGTAACGATGATAAAGGAAACAGGCCATGGTTAGCTGTTTGCCAGGTGAGAACGAGAAGCTGGTGCGACCCAGGTGGGGGAGGGGTGGAGAGAGAGAGAGGGGGAATGCAAGGGTTACTGGAGTTAGAGAAATCAATATTCATACCACTGGGTTGAAAGTTGCCCAAGCGAAATATGAGATGCTGTTCCTCCAATATCTGTAAACCCTGGGGCAGGATTGTAATTAGCCGGCGTTTTGTTTTGATTAAACGCGAAAGATAACTCAGAGTTCGCCCGCTCACTGACCCTCACACCTCTGAGATGTTTACCATCTATCTGGCTCCCTGGAGGAACAGAAACACCCAACAAACAAAGACAGTTGATGCTTCCAGTTGCTGATGTCAGGGTGTTATTTTGGATCCACACGCTTGAGATTTCATCTGAGATTGCACCGTTTACACGAACATGCGCCGCTTAACCGAATATCCCAACGAACGGGGAATAAACCTGGGAATCGTAATAGGTGCGGTCAGGATATTCCCATTGCCCGGCAGCAATTTTACCAAGTTAAACTAATCCCCCAAACTGCGGGGCAAAAATACATCAATTCCTCCCCGTGCTCTCGCTTCCATCTCACACTTACGTGTTCCATCAAACCGCGTTGCTATGGTGTCCAAAAAGGTATTCTGAGGAGCCAACAAGCCTTTCATAATAGGCATTTTCCCCGATCGATAGTCGAAGAGTTTCTCGCTTTAAAGCCGAGCCATTGTCGGTGAGCGAAGTTGGCCAGAGTCGGCAGCCCTAACTTTCCCTGGGTCCACGCTGTAAGATATCACGAAGGCTGCTTGCTGGTGGCAGCGAGGAAGTCGGCTCTCTCGCTACATCTGCGGCACCTCCTCACTCGCTTCCTTTCCAAATCCATCAGTGCAACCAGTCACTTGTTGCCCCTCGACGCGACCATTCGAGTCCCTCCTCGTCTCCATCTTTCACCGCCGCATCTTCAACGGAGTACTTGCCTGGGTCCATCAGAGTGTTGCACCCTCTCGCCCTCCTTCCTGCACTCCCTCGTCTCACACATACACGCACCGCACGGTGGCAATGTGACTCGCTAGGGACAGTCCCCTGGGGGTGCGCTGCACACACTGGCGCCTATCACCTCCCCGAGCTTCACCCGACCGTCTCACACTTAACGAGCGAAGACAAATATTAAAGACAAGATCGAGGTTAATCAAGGGGGATGGGGGGGGGGGGGGGGGGGGGGGGGTGGAGTTGGAATAAAGGTGGGGGCACGATAAAGCCTAGCAACTGATAGATGAATAGACACAAAAAGCTGGAGTAGCTCAGCGGGCCAGGCAGCATCTCTGGAGAAAAGGAACAGATGATATTCAGAAGGGTCTCTATTCGAAAAGTCACCTACTCATTTACTCCAGAGATGCTGCCTGACCCGCAGAGTCACTCCAGTTTGTCCTGTCTATTTTAGCTGTTAGCCGGCATCTGCAGTTACTTCCTGCACAAGTGATAGATGGAAGCAGATGGAAGGGGTTTGAGATAGGGAGAAATATAGGTGTGAAAAGTGGATGGGGATAGGGGGAGAGGGAGGGGAAGGGAAAAGGGAAGGGGAAGGGAAAGGAGGGGGAATTATGGGACAAAATGGGTAGCATCCAGATGGGGCACAGATAAGGGAGGGGGGAGCTAGAGGGGTTTGGAGGGGGTGTGTTTGTTGGTTAGTTACCTAAAATTGGAGAATTCAATGTTCATTCAGTTGAGTTGTCAGCTACTCGTGGAATCTGAGGTGCTGGCATGTGCAAGAACATTTGTTAACATGGAGGCAGAGCAGAGGTTGGTGATTAACTGAGGGGAGACATGGGAAGTAGCAGATCGGAATCTAATTTATTGTTGCTGATGATGACTTTGTCTATGGCAGGTGGGACAAATGATGACAGAAGTTAAATCATTTCAATTCAGATCTGGACCACTAAATGTCCCAGCTTCATGTTGGGATGAAGGGTAAGGGAAATTAAGGGCTGGTTCTGGGGGAAAGATGAAGAAAGACTGGATAGACTCGGCTTGTACTCGCTAGAATTTAGAAGATTGAGGGGGGGATCTTGTAGAAACTTACAAAATTCTTAAGGGGTTGGACAGGCTAGATGCAGGAAGATTTAAGAAATTCTATTCGAATTTTAAATCAGATAAGAAGTTTCAGTACATTGTCAAATGTCTCTATTTACACCCCCATATGTCACAACCACTCCTTTTTGCCATCACAGACGGATGGGGTGTTTGCTGTCTGGAGGGACAAGGGCCTTGCAACCCTCAGAGATCTATATATTGACAAAAGTTTGCTTCGTTTAATCAGCTGAAATCAAGCAAAATTTAACCTTTCCAACTCTCATTTTTTTCGCTATCTCCAAATTAGGCACTACGTTAAAGATCAAATTGCAAATTTTCAAACCATGCCTGAGAGTTGCCCACTCTATGAGCTTCTGCAGCTTCCTCCAGACTCCAAACTTCTAATATCTCGCTTTGTGAGTTTATTCACCACCTCTGTATCCACTACCCATCTGAAAGAAGCCTGGTCTACTGAACTGAATTTCGAGGTGTCTGGCGACACTTGGAATGAAGGTCTGACCAGAATCCAAACTTGTTCGATCAATGTCAGGTATAAACTGATTCAGTTTAAAGTCATCCACAGACTCCATTTGAGTAATGGAGACCAAATTACATCGAATCTACCCTGCTATTTCTCCATTATGTGTACTTCACGTCTGAAGAACAAAAAGCACTGATGCTTGGTATGGTGGCAGCCAAGAAAATGATCCTAACAGACTGGAAATCATCTACACCCCCCTGCTTCGAAAAATGGCTCAATGAAATGATAATAATCATACAGACGGAAAGGATACGCTTTTACAACTCCAAGGTACCAAACAACTTTTTAAGTGTTTGGGGACCATTTATCAACCATCTCAAAGTCCAATAATTTCATAATTTCATATTATCTGCAGTGATGTAGTCCTGTGACCTTTACTTCTGCTTTTGCAATGCATGACTGTGTAGCACCATGTGGATTGTACCAATACTGTTATGTCTGGCGGCTTTGTTTTATTATTATTTTTTTTTTTTAAATTCCCTTTTTTTTTTTTACTGTTGTCTTTTTCAGTTTTTATTTTTATTTTTTGTTTGTTTTGTTCTGTATTGTTAAAAAATTGTATAAAATAATAAAAATATTAAAACAGACTTGGTTTGTACTCGCTAGAATTTAGAAGATTGAGGGGGGATCTTGTAGAAACTTACAAAATTCTTAAGGGGTTGGACAGGCTAGATGCAGGAAGATTGTTCCCGATGTTGGGGAAGTCCAGAACAAGGGGTCACAGTTGAAGGATAAGGGGGAAATCTTTTAGGACCGAGATGAGAAAAACATTTTTCACACAGAGAGTGGTGAATCTGTGGAATTCTCTGCCACAGTAGGGTAGTTGAGGCCAGTTCATTGACTATATTTAAGAGGGAGTTAGATGTGGCCCTTGTGGCTAAAGGGATCAGGGGGTATGGAGAGAAGGCAGGTACAGGATACTGAGTTGGATGATCAGCCATGATCATATCAAATGGCGGTGCAGGCTCAAAGGGCCTAATGGCCTACTCCTGCACCTATTTTCTATGTTTCTGTGGTGAAGATAACGGGAAAAGGGAGTTATTTGGTTTAGTTTAGTTTATTGTCATGTGGTCCTGTGCATGTGTCATGTGCAGTAAAGAGCGCTTTGTTGCGTGCTATCCATGCAAACATTTAGACATTATTCTATTTCTTGGCGATCCAGGTTTGGAATTTGAAATAGCTTTTGACTTCAGATCTAAAACAACAGTAACCACCTGCTCTTATCAATGAAAGTGACGACAGTTTTGGCAAATTGAACACAAAATCTCCAGTTTTGTGTTATTATCACCGAGATTTCCTTCATTTGATTTGAGATGAGACACCGAGTGTGACATCTTCAAATTGACCGATTATTGGGTTTTTATTTACGCACATTTAGTTCCTGTTTACTCAATCCAACTAAACCTTGCCTAAATGATAGACACAAAAAGCTGGAGTAACTCAGCAGGTCAGGCAGCATCTTTGAAGGAATATGCAACGTTTCGGGTCAAGACTCTTCTCTCTCCCCACTCTACAACTCCCCCTACATTTTCTCTCCAAACTCCTTTGACTATTTCATTTGTCTCCTCATATTAATGTCTTTAAGCTAAGTGTTAAAATATCTTTCCAAATTTCCAATTTCCCCTTGTAAAGTGGTCATGCTTTCTTCAGGGTATGAGGCGCCATGTAAATGTAACTGCTGCTGCCCCTTCTGAGCTGGTACTTCAACTAAATGGCTGTGAAAGAATCAACATATGAAACAGGAGCAGGATTAGATCAGTTCCCCCTTCAGCATTTGAGTAATATTATGGGTGACCTAATACCTCAATTCTGGCTTCCTGCACTGTTGCAATCCCCCTTGATTTCCCATATATCCAAAAGCTATCAACATTTGTCATAAATGCAATGTATAAGCAACGTTAAAAGTCAAAGCATTGAATTATTTAAGGAAGTGATGCTTGTACTCCATAAAGTTTTATTTCAATTACATTTATTGAAAGTGGATGACTAAATCTTCATCAGTTTTACTGGCGACACTCATGGTTGAATGAATCTAGCCCCGTGGGTACAGTTCATAAACGTACTATCAGGTTACATCACAGCTTGCTTTGGGAACAGCTTTGCCCAAAGCTGTAAGATATCGCAGAAGTTATGGATATAACCCAGTCCATCACACAGACCGGACTCCCCGCCATCGACTCCATCTACACATCACACTGCCTCTGGAAAGCAGCCAAGATAATGAAGGACATTTCTCACCCTGGCCATTCCCTCTTTTCTCCTCTCCCATCAGGCACAAGATACAAAAGCTTGAAAGTATGAACCACCAGGCTCAGAAACAGCCGCTTCCCCATTGTTATCAGACTTCTGATCTGTCCTTACATAAATTTAGGGTGTAGTCTCAATACTCCAACCAACCTCATTGAGGCCATTGCATTTTTTTTTCTCTGGAACTGTTATGCTACAATGCTGATATTTACAACAATATATTGCAGTTTGGTATTTGTCTCTTCACTCTTTCTATTGTACTTGTGTTTGGCTTGATTGTACTCGTGAATAGTATTATCTGATTTAATTGAAACACAAACGGTTTTCACTAACTTGGTACACGTAACAATAATAAACCAAATGAACAATAAACCAAACTTAAACCAGCCATAATTCAAGGGCATTTTACAGAATAGAGAATACAAAAATACAGAATACAGCCATTCCCAGTCAATTCCACTCTCAGTGTGTAACAACAAGAGAGATGATTCAGCATCTGAGATGTACTTCAGTGACTCCTGCAGGGAGGTGACCACATGGAATGGGCTGCCACCTAGTGTCGAAAATAACCCAATTGAAGTCTAGACAAATTTCTGATTTGGATCAGAGAATTACAGATTTGGAAATGGGAAGAGAAAGACAAATGTTTCCAATATCAGAATGTGTACTATACTGAGAACATTATGTCACTCTTCATTCACTTTCCGGTTCGTCTCTATCAATGTGGTACCAGTCGTGATGCAAATGTTGGAATCGAATGAAGATGGTAACAGACCTTGTAGATATAACAAGATTCAACATGGACCCAGGAAACAGAAATCAGATTTGACAGGTTAGGTTAGGGGTCCACGGGCATTAGATCAGGAGTGGGGGCGGGGGGAGGGGGGGGGGGGGGGGGGGGGGGAGGGGAACAGAATGCAAAAGCAGTTTGTGCGGACCAAACATCCAGCAACCTCAGTTCAATCCTGACCTTGGGTGCTGTCCGTTTGGAATTTGCAAATTCCTTCTGCAATTGCACCTAATATTTTGGTGTCTTTCCACATCTCAAAAACATGCTGATAGGTTAATTGCCTAATATAAATTGCCTTGACTGCAGCTAGGCGATAGAAGAATCATGGGATGGGAGGAATTGAGGGTATTTGATGGAAGAATAGGTTACATGTAAAGTGTTTCTGAAAGGTATGCTCTGAGAGCTGCCATAGAATCGATAGGCTGGGCTGAATGGCCTCCTTCTCTGTTATCGGAATATGAAAATATGAAAGTGTTGAGATTTTAAAAGCAGTAAAGATTATGGTGAAACCTATTTGATGCAGCCTATTTGTCCTTTAGAAAGCTTTTGATAAGATGCCAAAAAACACGGAACACGATTACAGCAGCTGGTGTTGAAAATAATATACTGATATAGATTAAAGGTACACAAAAATGCTGGAGAAACTCAGCGGGTGCAGCAGCATCTATGGAGCGAAGGAAATAGGCGACGTTTCGGGCCGAAACTCTTCTTCAGACTGAAGACCAATTTCCTTCACTCCATAGATGCTGCTGCACCCGCTGAGTTTCTCCAGCATTTTTGTGTACCTTCGATCTTCCAGCATCTGCAGTTCCTTCTTGAACACAATACTGATATAGATTAAGTTTGAATTTTGAACATCGAATTCTCCCAATTTTGTTAGTCCTTGCTGTCTCCTCTCCTTCCTCAGTCCCCCTGCTGTCTCCTCCCATCCCCCAGCCTTCGGGCTCCTCCTCCTTTTTCCTTTCTTGTCCCCGCCCACCCCCGCCCCCGATCAGTCTGAAGAAGGGTTTCAGCCCGAAACGTTGCCTATTTCCTTCGCTCCATAGATGCTGCTGCACCCGCTGAGTTTCTCCAGCTTTTTTGTGTAACCACTGATATAGATTAGTTTAGTTTAGTTTCATTTGGTTTAGAGATACAGTAGGGGAGCAGGCCCTTAGGCCCACCAAGTCCACGCTGACCAACCATATAACCATATAACAATTACAGCACGGAAACAGGCCATCTCGACCTTTCTAGTCCGTGCCGAACACATAATCTCCCCTAGTCCCATATACCTGCACTCAGACCATAACCCTCCATTCCCTTCCCATCCATATAACTATCCAATTTGTTTTTAAATGATAAAATCGAACCTGCCTCCACCACCTTCACTGGAAGCTCATTCCACACAGCTACCACTCTCTGAGTAAAGAAGTTCCCCCTCATGTTACCCCTAAACTTCAGTCCCTTAATTCTCATGTCATGTCCCCTTGTTTGAATCTTCCCTACTCTCAGTGGGAAAAGCTTTTCCACGTCAACTCTGTCTATCCCTCTCATCATTTAAAAAACCGCTATCAAGTCCCCCCTTAACCTTCTGCGCTCCAAAGAATAAAGCCCTAACTTGTTCAACCTTTCTCTGTAACTTAGTTGCTGAAACCCAGGCAACATTCTAGTAAATCTCCTCTGTACTCTCTCTATTTTGAACCAACGATCACTCATTATCGCAGTTTTGCATCCTACACACTAGGGGCAATTTACAGAAGCCAATTAACCTACAAACCTGCACATCTTTTGGAATGTGGTAAGAAACTGGAGCACCCAGAGAAAACTCACACGGTCACAGGGAGAACGTACAAAGGCCACACAGACAGTGCCCATGGTCAGGACGGAACCTGGGTCTCTGACTCTGTAAGGCAGCAACTCCACTGCTGCACCACTGTGCCACCCTAGTTAATGGGCAGAAAGCAGAAAGTGGGATGTATGGGTCATTTTAGAGTGATGCACAATAAGTATCCATGATATGGAGCAAGAATGATGTATCTAAGCTAGGTGACGTCTGTCAGCTTTGGCTGTGAGGAGTTTGTAAAGAGACTTCAGAGGGATATTTACAGATTAATTGAGGACGTGGAAAATGAAATATAAAAAGTGGGGTGAGGTGTAGCTGATAAAATGGTCAGAGATTGGAAATGTTGATATAAGGGAGGAGGTGGATGCTGTGGTACATGGATCACTAAACGATGACATGCAGGAACAGTGAACAATTAGGAAGATCACCAGTCTGTTGCCCTTTATCACAAGAGAATTTCAGTACAATGGTAGAAATGTCTGGCTCCAATTCTATGAAACTCTGAAGAGACTGTATCTAGATTATTATGTGCAGCTTGAGTCTCCCAATGTAAAGAAAATATTTATAGCAGAAGTGCTTTGTGAACTCTGTGAATGGGGGTGGGAGTGGGGGGGGGGGGTGGGGGTGGTGGTAGTGGGGGGTGGTTGTTGTATGAGGAAAGATTAAGCAGATAGGGCCAATATTGTCTTGAGTTTAGAAATATGAAAGGTGCTATCATTGACAAATGTAACATTCTTACAGGACTGGGCAAGGTTGATATTACTTTGCCATGTATGAGACATTGAGAACCAAGGGATACAACCTCGAAATAGTGCATCAGAGATACAGAAAAGACATGACAATGGCAGTGAATCCTGGACATTCTCTCTCCAAGAAGGTTGTGGAGTTGCTGAGTACATCAACGACAGGGATTAATAGATTTTTAAAAGTTAATGGAATCGAGAGAAGGTTATGTTGAAAAATGGCAGTGTGGTGTGAGATTAGCACGATCTTATTGATCGGTAGAAGATGTACGACAGGCTAAATAATCTTGTGTTTCTACCTGATATGTTTCATGTAGATGATGATCCCTTTAAATAGTACTGGTAAGGTACACTCAATCAAATGATGAATAGCTTGAATATTGATCTCCAAAAGGGCAATTTGGCATCAGATTAGTGTTTAGCACGGCTGAGTTTCCTGATCAGCCAGCCTTCCCTTTACAATCTTGGCTGATGTCCATTGTTCATTCTCTAAAAACGTCTTCAAAATGGTGCCAAGCATTTCTCTACTTTCAAAGCTGCACGGTGCATCGGGTGACATTGTGGAACTGAAAGAACTCATTCAGCATCTGCGTATTCTGTCTTCGGCTCCATATTTCCTGTCAAGTCCGGCAGCAGAACTTTTAAAGGTACAAATGAAAGTGGTTGCAGAGATACAAGGAACTGCAGATGCAGATTTACATAAAAAAAGGCACAAAGTGCTGGAGTAACTCCACGGGTCAGGCAGCATCTCTAGAGAACATGGATAGGTAAATCATGGAAGACCCCTTCCACCCCTGCAACGGACTGTTCCAGCTGCTACGATCAGGCAAACGCCTTCGTTGCCATGCTGTGAGAACGGAGAGGTTGAGGAGTTTCTTCCCAGAGGCCATTAGGACTGTAAACTCCTATCTCACCAGGGACTAACTTTTACTGTACCACTCTACTGCTTTTTTTTTAAAAATTGCTGTTTTTTTCCCTTTTTCCTTCCGCCCACAATATTTAATATGTAAAAGAATATGCGATTCTGTTCTATTCTGTTTGTAGTTTGTTTGGTTGTTTGTTTGTTTGTCTTTTTGCACAAAGTCCGCGAGCATTGCCACTTTTCATTTTACTGCACATCTCGTATGTGTATGTGACGAATAAACTTGACTTGACTTGCTTTGGGTCGGGACAGATGATGAATTCCAAACTGCATGAGAAACTGATGCTCCTGTATCTCATGCCCGTGACCATCCACTATCTATAGGTAAATGCACGGGCTCACATGTAATTTCTTTACATTTGCCCCTCCAGCTGTGAGAAAACTGCTGGTCAGAAGCCAGGAAGATTTGAGGAGATTTGGGTCCCATCCGACCCCAAACATCATGTATCAATGTTTTCCAGAGATGCTGCCTGATCCTGAGTTACTTGAGTATTTTGTGTCATTTGATAAAAGTGGGGAGCTTTCCAACGATGGGACTGAGCTGCTGCTAAACACCAGAGAAAGGACATAAACAGAGAGGGATGGCTGGCTATTATCTGCTTTAATCCCAATGATTAGAATTCAAACATTTCCACGTCTGCAAGGCTTTTCATTATTTGAGGATGACATTCTATGTGATGAGAAGAGGATTATGACATCTTTGTTGGCGCAGCTATAGAACTCTCACCTCATGTAGCTGGAAAAATAAATTTGCTTTGCAAGGAAGCTTAAGCCCATGAAAGAGCATGACAAACAGTTTTATCCACACCCATAGAAACGCGGAGAGAGCTCAGAACTTGGGGACCACGTTGTGCTTTTCTCTGTGCTGTTTATTAAATGTCAGCATCAATTATGGACCGAATATAAGATCATCTTGGTTTTTGCCAAAGAAAGTGTTTCTTTTCAGACCAGCTTGTTCATTCAAGGATGAATAGATGCCGTGGTGAATTCAGATGCCACAGCTGTGGGTCAAATGGGTCTGCGCTCATCCATGAGTCACAAGGTTCAAGTCCCACACTTGATGTTTGAGCACACAAATGTAGGCAGATGGCCTTGAGGGATTGCTGCACTAATGTTCACAGTTATAGAGAGATACAGCCGAGAAACAGGCACTTTGTCTTAATAGGTCCGCGCCAAAACCCAGGCACCCATTTTATCGCCAATCCTACTCAAATCCATCTCATTCTCCCCACATTACCACCAACTCCCACAGATTTACCTACCACCCGCCCACATACGCAGGACATTCTACTGTCACCGATTAACAAAGCGAACCGCTCTTCTCCAGGAAGTGGTCTTCTCCTATCATGTGGTCACAGGGAGAACGTGCAAATTCCGCACAGTCAGTGACTGGAGCTGTGTGGCATCATCTTTACCTGCTGCACCACTGTGCTGTCCCAGTGAGACAGTCTCAGATGTGTTCCCCTTCAGGCACCATTTTGGAGAAAGACAAATTGTCTTTCAGTGTCCTGTGGATATTTATCCCCCATTACACAATATAAAAGCAGGCTGTCATTTTGCTCTTTGTCACAGCTTGCTGCGCACAAAACGAGTGTTATATTTGCCACAGTATTGCAGGGACCACAGTTCACAAGTACTTCATCAGTGCTAAAGTGTTGTGCAAGGTCCTGAAAACAAAGTGGAAGACGTTACCAGTACAAGCCTTTGTTTTTCTTTGGTGGAAGGAAGGTTTATTATGTGATTGTCTTCATTCAACCAGACTATCAGAGCAAAGGAAAGAGAGAGGAGCCAATTGTGATAACTCACGCCCCTTCTACTCTGTGTGTTGGGACGTAAAGAGAGGGACAAGAAGTAAATGTATACTTGCATTGGGGATGGAAGTACGTAAATCAGATAACTTACCTTCAAATGAAACTTGCTGGGATTTGAAGGGCTGTTAGTTTGAGTTGCAAGGTTAAGGGCTTTTTTTTAAATCTGTGGAAGTATTTGGTTTGCACTTTCCCGAAAGATGTGTGCACAAATTCAGAAGTCCCTGGTCAACCCACAGTGGAACACCAACTCATTGCCCAGCATTGAACTTGTTCAATGAACCTGCACTATGTTAGACCATGTTAGATGCAGTGCCACCAGGGAGAGGATTGGTTATCATAGGGAAAGCTTCGTTTCAGGCAATTTCCATTAACAAAAAATTAAAATAATTAATTTCAAATATGTTTTACTCGTCGTGCGGTTTTAAATGTGTAAATAATCAAAAAAAAAAAGGTTTTCCTAGTCTGACTAATTTTTTCAAATGCAAGTTATAACGTTTTGCCTTCCGTCACAGTGAGGCGTGTGGGGGAATCGCTGTGGTGGATGTTCATGTTAAAAATGTATTTGGGTGTCTTGTTGGTCTTTATCGGTATGACTGTATGGCAAATCAAATTCCTCAAATGGTGTAAAACATGCTTGGCTAATAAATTATGACTATTATTATGATTATGATTATACACGCTTGTAAACCATTTGACACAGTACAAGCTGCTTCAGTCCAGTGATCTGGCTCAGCTGACAATTTACACAGCTTCAATGGGTTAGTTCAGAGCCAACACTGTGGTGTGTGTTGCTGCTGCTGCTAGATCTGCCAGAGGTTAAGTATAGACATAGTGGGAAATTTACCAAAACCAATTAGCCTTTGGAGTGAGGGAGGAAACCAGAGCACCTGGAGAACACCCACGTGGTCACAGAGAGAACGTACATACTCCGTACAAACAGCAGCCGTAATCAGGATCGAACATGGGTCTCTGGCGCTGCAAGGCAGCAACTCTACCGCTGCACCACTGGGCTGTCCATGCTGAAGGAAGACAGCTGGGAGATGCTTGACTGAAACGGAATCCATTTCTCTCTAGCCTGCAAGATTCCTGAACAGAATATTTGAAGGGAACACTTTTCATAGAAAACGGCTCAATCATTGCGGTAAATCTAAAAACATAACTTTATTTGCTGTAAATTCAGGTTAATATTCAAGAATAACCTTAACTTTTACAACTCTCAGTGTGGACGTGATTCTTTCACACAACTCTCTTGCTAAAACACAACTGTTTCATTGCAAGCTAATTTCTAAGTTTCCATCAGGAGCTTGAAACTCTCTACAAATTAACTGATAAAGACAACTTGGCATTTGGCACGAATGCCTAAGCCATAAGGTCTCATTGCTGTTAAAACAGTTTCAATAGTTGTGCTGGACATTCACTTGGCTCTAAGTCTTTTTTGGCCATTTGGGCCTCTGGAAATTCTTGCTGCTCCTGAGATCCCAGCTGAAGATCCCAACTGAAACGCTTTTCCAGCAGGGACCTCTTGTCCTCACATCTACTGTTGGTTCCTGGGCTATCTTCTGCCAAAGACACCTGCTGAGGCTCTTCTCTCTTGCCCATAGTGAGAATGCCAGTAGCTTGGTTCTCGAGGCCATGAAGGAGATGGTGTAGGCGGTTCTGGAAGGGCTGGGCATTGGTTTTCCGCTTGCCCAGAGTGAGGATGCCGGCTGCATGGTTTCCAGTTCCACGAAGGAGATCGATGACCTTGCAGGAGCACGTTTGCTGGCAGCAGCACTTGGGAACTCTGGGGGAAGCGCTGACCAAGGAGCAGAGCAGGGCCAACATCAGAATAACATCCAGCTTCTGCAACAGCAAGAACATACAACAGTACCTTAGCTCAAATGTGGCATTGTAAGGGAGACCTGTGATGTCAAATCAGTTAGTTTTTTTGGATAATTGGAAGTCATGATACGTTGAATTACAATTGAAACATTAGGTTAATTGTTATATGATCTGAAAAATCTAGAGTCTGGACAGCACTGGCTTCTCAGAGATGCAATGTTTGGATGTGATGTTAAACCTACTTAGGTGAATGTGAAAATCTATTTCGACGGGCAAGGCAGCGATCCCCAGCATTCTGGCCAATATTTATCTCACAATCATAAAAAACAGATTATGTGCAGTTTTTGGAAACTTGTTAAGTGACAAACAGCTGACCAATTTCTCACAACAGTAATTATATTTTAAAAGCACTTTGTGGGCTTGTGGAGCAAACTGAAAGGGACCTGGAAGCATCATTTAATGTCAATCTTTTTATCTTTTACCTTCCTTTATACAGGTGCTGCTTGATGTCTCCAGAGTTTTCTGCTTGGATTTCACACGTCAGCTTCTGCAGTATTGTGCTTTTGTTACTGATTGAGTTCCACATTCGATTAGAACGCAAAAATAACATGATCTGTTGCTTGATCTCTATCTTTGTTTACGTGATTTCAGCTTCCCACGGAACTTCTGGCAAATGCGAAGTGTTGGGGTGATATTAGACTGTTTTCAGTGCTTTACTTCCCCGTTTACTGCATTTGCCTCATACTGTATATGTTATTCTTCCTTTGTCCTGCATGTTTTTATTGATACTTTGCAACAATGATTCATCTCTATTTAAAACGTAATGCCATTGTAAACTTTTTACGCAAGACAAATGCAGTGATCAGGGACATTCAATCAGCACTCAAAACAATCTAAAATCACCTTAGCACTTGGCAAATGCAAATGTGTACGCTACTCTGACTTTTCCCATTGTAAATACTGGACAGGTAAATACATGCAAGAGGTACTTAATCTTCATTAGATGGAAGATGGACTCCACTAAAACTAATGCATGTAACTAACTCAATTCAGCCATATCCACATTTGTGGGTATTCAGTAATATGCGCTGAAGAGTATTTCTGTAAATATATATTTTGTGCCCTTATACCTACAATTGCATCCAGAATGCTTTGTGCAAGATCTTTTGTTCTTTTCAGAAGGTTTAAGTTTCAGTTTAGCATCTAAGTCTATTATTAAAAGCTTCACAACCAAAGCCACACCTCCGCAATAATGAAACCACTCCTGATTGCTGATAAGTTTGTTCAAGTTGAGCACATCAATAATAATGTGAACCTCCTTGACTCACTGCAAGTGTTATTAATGACAATAGAAATTAAGCCCAATGCAGTAGATCACAGCAGGGATGTGACATCAATGTGCATCTCCAGCTCACAGGGTGGAATGGAGTCGCGGGAGGGAGGGTGAAAGATGAACAGAAATAAGCTGGCTGGATTGCAGTCAGAGTGTGGTCTGGCTGCAAGAAGATCAAATTATATTTAAATCAATTGGAATAAGAATATAATGCGTCAGCACAGGCATGCAGGAAAATGGAAATCAGACAAATGGTTACAAATATAAAAACTATAAACGTAACTATAAATATTTCTAAATTTCTTAATTTATAAATAGAAATGTGAAATATTAAAAAAAAATCTACAAAGGCATTAAGGTTCAAATAGAGATGAATCATTAGTTGGAATACATCAAATAAAACGTACAAGTCAGAATAGCACACAAGGCAAATGTCAAAGATTTCTGCTTTTGATGAATTCACAACATGGTTTATACAAATTAATATTTTAGTGCTTTCTCTCCATCCTTTTTGGTCAAAATTTCATTTAGGCAACATTTCATTAGAGAAGTATGTTGAATAGCTTCTGGGGGAAAAACAATCTGATTACCAACAATTAAATGCATGATATAAAGGTGGTTTTGACACTGATGTGAACCAAGGTGGAGTCGGTGAAATCACTTCCCGAAATCCAAGATCCAAAAAATTAATATAAAAAGGAGCAAGGTAGAAACCGTGTTTAAATCATCAAATTCATCAAAGCTCTTTAGAGTAAGTTAAACATCTATCCCCATTGAGGAGACACAAGAGGATGTAAATGTTGGAATGATGAACAAATATGAAACTGGCTGGAGAATCTCACCAAGTCAAGCAGCATCTGTGGGGGGGGGGGGGGGACATTGTCATTGTCTAATAAACCCTGTATTAGAACAGATGAAGAGTCTCGACCCGAAACGTCCACAATTCCTTCCCTCCCACACCACCCACTACAAGTGCTGCTTGACCCACTGGGTTCCCCCGACAGTTGATGTTTTGCTCAGTTATCATTGTCAGGCAGTAGACTTGACAGTCAATTTACACAAGAATAAGGAGGGGGAATAAACCAATAACTCATTCATTTAGCAAATTCATTGGAAAATACATAAGAGCCAGGTCATGGGGGGACAACTTTGCTGCATGGAAACATCTCACCCAGACACCACATCTCTGATAATGAAATGTTAAGTTTAGATTTTTGAATCCACAACCTTCTATCCCAGAGTGATTAATGCAAGCCTCTTAGTTACAGCAGACTTCGTTTTAGTTCAGTTTAGTTTACTTTAGAGATACAGCACGGAAACAGGCCACTCGGCCCACCGAGTCCGCACTGACAAATGATCCCCACACATTAACACTACCCGACAACACACTAGAGACAATTTTACATTTACATCAAGCCAATTAGCTTACAAAGCTGTACGTCTTTGGAGTAAGGGAGGAAACCAAAGATCTCAGAGAAAACCCACACAGGTCACGGGGAGAACGTACGAACTCCGTACAGACCAGCACCCGTAGTCAGGATTGAACCCGTGTCTCTGGCGCTGTAAGGCAGTAGCTCTACCGCGACACCACCGTGCAGCCACACTCACAAAGCGCAGAAGCAAATGAGAGTTACACTGGGCCAAACGATTTCAACCAACCACACATATAACAAATCAATGTTTTTGTCAATACTTGATGAGAGTTTTGACATCTTGGTGATTACGCTTCTTGGGCTGAGGTTCAGCAGTGAAAGATGACAAATCTCCTTTAGATAAATTCAAATGAAACATGTCTGTAACTAATAAAATAGATAATTATAGAAAAAAACAATCAAAGGTTAGTTTCAGTTCTCCTATATCTGTCTTCAATATATCCAGCTCCTCACAATTTCTACATTTCTTCCATTCACCTTAGTTTTTCCCTTCTCTTTTCTCTGACACCTCAACCTATACCCCATTCCCCTACCACCCCAACCCACATCCCAGCTCCCCACCTTTCCCCCTTATAAACACACATGGACATTACTTTCATTGCCGTGGTTTCCATCTTCACCAATCCTTTGTGGAACCGAGCTATCGTGCAGAATATTCTTGCCACAGGTGCTTCAGTCGTTTTCTTGAACTGAAGAGGAACCAATCTCTGATCCCTTATTTATATTATTTTCATTCCGTATTATCTCTCAGCATTCTTTGTTCAGGTACAATGGAGCCATTCCAACTGACCACTGCAACAGTGATTCACATCATCTTTCTTCAATTAGAGTTTCTCATTAGCTGTTACACCATTCACTTTGAAAACAAATGGAAAATAGGTCATCTGTAAGCACTGATATTATCTGGAATAAATGTCACTCTTGGATTTGTGCTGTGAATGAACTGCTGGGAGTTTGAGAGGGAGCCAGTTTGTTTCAGCATATCTATTCTTCCTTTCAAATTAGCCCCATTCAGCTTCACCTGAATATGCCATAAATATATAACCCAGCACTAATTAGCTGCTGATCACCAGAGGAATGAGCTATTCCTTCCTGGAGACGCAGCTCATTCAACCTTTATACATTTTGCTCTTCATTCAGTTTTTGTTGGTCATGGCTTGCATCTCATTCCACAAATACTTTCAATACAATCTTATTATCTCAAGTTTTTGCGACTGTCGACAACTAAAACATCTCTTCCAATTTAAATCTTGCCTTGCATTCCCAAGCACGATAGGGGAAAATAAAGAAGGGTCTGAACCCTAAACTTCATCCATTTCTTCTCTCCAGAGATGCTGCCTGTCCCGCTGAGTTACTCCAGCATTTTGTGCCTATCTTTGGGGGAAAATAAATATGTTATAGTATAATTAAGCATATTGTTTAAAGTTATTTTTTCATGGTCAATAAAGATACTTACGTTTTTTTCTACAAAAATTCTTCACCTCTGTCATGAATTCTCAATGTGTTTATCGGTAGGTGTAGAATGTCCATAAAAAAACACAAAGATGCTAATATTGAAATTGGGTAGTCAGCAACATCATTGCATCATAAACCATTCCATTAAAACCTCTGTTGTAAATTATGTTCAAAAACTTTAAGCGCTGTTCCCTGTAAGCAAGAATTATTTCCCTGATTTCAGCTAACTCCTAATTCTTAAGCAGTTTTATCCCAAATTTCAGTTGGAGATAACCTTTTGCAAAATTTTTATTACTGCATTTTTATATTCAGATGTAATCTCCTTCACCCTTGCCGTGTCCCCATAAAATAGTCGTTTTCATTTCTCACTTGGTTTCCAAGGAGCAAAAAGTGCGAAATTAGCACTGATGCAGTAACTGAGACCTGGATGCTGGTTTATACATCCACAGCTCCAGGGTTAGGAGGCTTTGGGTGGGATGCATGTGTTGGTTAGATGAAAGAGAGGATTGGAGAAAAGAAAAGTTTGTTTTACACAGCACGCAGGCAACCAGGTTCTCCTTTGTTGAACTAGCCAGGTAACATGGACTCAGTAAAGGGACCATTTTAGTTCCCTGTACTTGTCCGGAGATCATATTGTCATCAATGGATACATAAGAGACTGCAGATGCTGGAATATTATCTGTGTTTGTGTTTCAGGCACTTATAATTCATCTCCTAATACCAGTGTTTTTTTTTTGATAATGGCACAATAAAATTCTTTGCTATTTTTAAACTAAATCCGTTTAATATTTATGCCAGAATGACTGTGGATCATGCCTTGAAGCAACAAAACACAGAGCTCTCACCCGCTGCCAGAACATGACTCACAGCCAGCTGGTCTGGCATTGACCCTGTAGACTGAGTCATGGTGTCATAGTCATCTAGCACAGAATCAGGCCCTTCGTTATTATTAATTTTATGTATTATCCCTCGTATTTGTGGTTGGAAGATAATCTTACCTTTGCTAACTTCTTATCACCAACCTGGAGAAAACAGAAACCAAACTCATCCAATTTGCAGCACAGACTGAGGCCATTCAATTCTTCATGTCTGTGAAGCTCTTGCAAGATCCATCCAGCTAGTCCACTCTCTTTCTCCACAGCCATCGCCTTTTCCCCTTTTTGGTACCTCATACATATAGATTTATTGAAGACCTTTCAAAGGTCACTGTTTGAATGCAAAGTTGAACTTTGAATCAATTTCCAAATTCAGTCATCTTGGAACTGAGGTGCTCGTGTGCCTTGCAGTCAGTTCATAGGCTTAGAAACGTAGAAAATAGGTGCAGGAGCAGGCCATTTGCCCCTTCGAGGCAGCACCGCCATTCACTATGATCGTGGCTGATCATCCAAAATAAGTACCCCGTTCCTGCTTTTTCCTCATTTCCCTTGATTCCATTAGCCCCAAGAGCTACTTCGCTCTTGAAAACATCCAGTGAATTGGCCTCCACTGCCTTCTATGGCAGAGAATTCCACAGATTCACAACTCTCTGGGTGAAAAGTTTTTCCTCATCTCAGTCCTAAATGGCCTACCTCTTGCTTGCTTTTCTCCAGAAATCAGTTGCTGAGACAGTCGTGAAGTGGGGTCATGATTAATGCTCCACTGCTGGTGATATCCGTACTGCCAAGGCTGGCATATTATAGATACAAAATGTTAATATTTTAATTTGATAATTTTGTTTAAGTGTTTTTTAAATTGCTTGAGCTTTTTCCGGGTCTACGTCCGTGCCCGCCTGTCCCTGGAGAGGGAACACGCGGTGTCCATGGGGACTTTGGAGGCCTCCCGTGAATGCTGGTCGCCGTTGGAGGTCGAGTGTTTTGTTGATAAAGTTGACGTTATATTAATTTGATGATCGTTTGTTTGTAAACTGTCAACATAGGCAGTCTTTGATTGTGTTAATACTCTATGTTTATTTTTATTTTTTGAATAAAAGTAGTTTCATAAAATAAAAAAAAAATAAAAAAATTAAAAAAAAAAAAAAGCTGGATATTTGGGGTGTGTCTGAGACTCTTGGATCAGAGGCAGGGCCATGTCCATTGGAGAAGAGCCAACTCCGTGAGAGTCCGCAGAGCCCACACGTGCTGTCCTGACCCTGGTAATGAACTCCCATCTCCCATCGTCCTCATTGGGGACCTTTGAATGATCTTTCATTGGACTTTACCTTGCACTAACTGGTGTACCCTTTATCCTTCATCTCTACACAGTGGATGGCTTGATTGGATTCATGTATATTATTTTCTTTGACTGCAAGCAAACAAATGCTTTTCACTGTACCTCAGTACACATGACAACAATAAGATTTGAGTTTGAGTTTAGTTATTTATCATGTGTACCGGGGTAACATAGAAACATAGAAACATAGAAAATAGGTGCAGGAGGAGGCCATTCGGCCCTTCGAGCCAGCGATCATTCATTGCGATCATGGCTGATCCTCCCCAATCAATAACCCGTGCCTGCATTCCCGCCATATCCCTTGATTCTTGGTTCTTGGTTACTTGGTCCTCCAAAATATTCCAACTGGAATTTAAACTGGAGGTGGTGAAGGGAGGGATTAAGCCAGAAAGGGTTATTGGGAAGAAAGTGCTACTTTAAATTTAGTTGCATCTGGTTGGGTAACTATAGTTTGGTGTAGATTATTCCATGCTTTAATTGTGCGGGGGAAGAACGAATTGCTGTACACATCTGTCTTTGTAGCTGGGATCACAAATTGGATCGAATGCCCTCGTCTGCTCCTAATTGGTTTGGGTTTGGTGTAGGTCTTGTAGTCTATGTCGAGCTGACCATTTAACATTTTGTAAAAACAGGTCAAACAGTGAGCTTCACGTCTGCCTTGGAGACGGTTCCACCCCAGGGAATTCAGAAGTTTGGTGACACTCGCTTCTCTCTCATAGGTGTTAGTAACAAATCGAGCGGCCTGTCTTTGGACACGTTCGATGGATGAAATGTTTTTATCTGTGTATGGGTCCCAAGCTGCAACTGCGTAGTCCAAATGAGGTCGAACGAGGGTGAAATACAGCTTCTCCTTGACAGAAGCTGAACAATGATGAAAGTTGTGCCTCAGGAAGTTTAGGACACCTGTTGCTTTCACTGTTGCACGATGAGTCTGACCATTCCAACGCAGATCATTCTGCAATTTGATGCCAAGATACTTGGTTTGTTTGGATTCTTCAAGGGTGACACCAAGTATGTTGTAAGATTCCGCTAGCCCCTAGAGCTCTATCTAACTCTCTCTTAAATCCATCCAGTGATTTGGCCTCCATTGCCCTCTGTGGCAGAGAATTCCACAAATTCACAACTCTCTGGGTGAAAAAGTTTTTTTCTCACCTCAGTCTTAAATGGCCTCCCCTTTATTCTAAGACTGTGGCCCCTGGTTCTGGACTCGCCCAACATTGGGAACATTTTTCCTGCATCTAGTGAAGTACAGGGAAAAGCTTTTGTTTCGCACTAACCAGTCAGCGGAAAAACAATACATGGTTACATTCGAGCCATCCACAGTGCACAGATACATGATGAAGGGAATATCGTAAATAACATTTACCGTAAGATAAAATAAACGAAACAATGTTTTTGCAGCCTCAGCTTCTCCAACACTGAGGAATGTGAAACACTACAGGAAGAACGTTCAGCTCCACTCTTGTACCTAAACAGTTCTCTCGGTGGAGACATAAATCACTGCACTTCTGAGAAAGCAGCTTTAGCATTAGCAGGCTTTTCTCCAAGTGCCCCAATGTGCTGCTGCTCAGCCCAGCAGCAGAGAGGCAACTGAGGCACGCCGCTGAAGGAATGCATACATGTACCCTGATTGAATGGAGGAGAAAGTGGCATCTCAGGCTCAGGTATTGCTGGCAGCCATGTGTGTAGGCAATTTTTTACTGCATCTGCCAGTATTTTCTATGTTTCTATGTTTCTATGTATTCCTGGCAGCCCTACATGTGGCCAATTATTGACTGCACTCATGCCATAGAGATTGCCAGAAATAATCAGGACCTTTTCATAGACAGAAAACTTTCCACTCTCTCAATAAAGAAAGAAGGGTCTCAACCCAAAATGTCACCAGTCTATGTTCTCCAGAGGTGCTGACTGACCCTGCTGTGTTACTCCAGTGCTTTTTGTCCTTTTATGTATTAACCAGCATCTGCAGTTCTTTGTTTCTGCATCTCCATTATCTCAACATGTAGGTCGTTGTGGAAGATATCCAGAAGAATATCACAATGGTGAATGCCTTGTTTACAGGAAGTACAAGTGATTTAGTAGTGCAGCTGGTAGACCTTACAATGCCACAGACCCCAAGTATGACCCTAGCCTCAGGTACTGTCTATGTGGGGGTTACACGTTTCCCCCCCTACACCGCGCGGGTTTCATCCAGGTGCTCCGGTTGCTTCCCACATCTCAAGGGGCGGCACATTCATGCAGCAAAGCTGCTGCCTTACACCTGGGTTAGATCCTGACCACGGGTGCTGTCGGCACGGAGTTTGTACGTTCTCCCTGTGACCGCGTGGGTTTTCTCCGGGTGCTCGGTAAAATTGTACATTGTAAATTACTAGTGTGTAAGATATTGCTATTATATGGGGTGATCACTGGTCGGCATGGACTCGGTGGACCAACACGTCTGCTTCCGTGCTGTATCTCTGAAGTCTAAAGTAAAGATGTACGGGTTTGTAGGTAACGGCCTCTGAAATTTGCGCCTAACATATATGAAGTGGATGAAAATGTTGCCCAACAAAACCTTTGTGAACAGGTGATCGATGGTCAGCATGGACTCGGTGGGCCGAAGGGCCTGTTTCCAAGATGTATCTCTAAATTAAACCACGAGGGAGTCCCCACTGACAGGCAGTTTCACCGGCTGACACTGCTGGGTCTCAGAGCTGAGGGCTATCCTCTCTACCTGTGTAGCTACTCGCATCTGTACACGTTCAACCCACAACAGCTGAGCTCAGACACAATGCGAGCCAGAGGCAGCAGAGTGGTGCAGCTACTAGAGCCACTGCCTCACAGCACTAGTGATTCAGCTCACCTCGACCCAACATCAAGCCAGGTTGCTGCCACACAGCAGCAGCTTAAAATTCTTCTTGTACAGTGATAGAATTGTCATCACATTGATCAGTACACTATCATCTTTTAACGGTAGTTCAACCTATATTCATTCTTGGTTATATGACACCCTCTACTGGATGAGACCACGCTCGCAGACACACAGAGACATGCATGAACATTCAAACACTTGTACACACACCACACAGAAACATCAAGAGACAAGCGTGTTTAAATATCACATGTATTTGCAACAAAACAATTAGATTCTTATGCCCCCGTCCCACTTAGGAAACCTGAACGGAAACCTCTGGAGACTTTGCGCCCCACCCAAGGTTTCCGTGCAGTTCCCGGAGGTTTCTATGTTTTATAGAAGAAGCGGAAACCACTTTCGACCATTAGGGAGGCTGACAAAAACCTCCGGGTACCTCTGGGAACCGCACGGAAATCTTGGGTGGGGCGCAAAGTCTCCAGGGGTTTCCGTTCAGGTTTCCTAAGTGGGACAGGGGCATAATGCTGCAGCTTTACAGACCCATGAATGCAGTAACACACATGTAGATATTCGGTAAATACACAGACAGATCTTTCTCAGATAATTCCTTACATAAACTTTCTCTACTCTATCAGTCTGAAGAAGGGTCCTGTACTGAAATGTCATCTATACATTTCGTCCACAGATCTGCCTGACCCATTGTATCCCTCCAGCACTTAGTTTTTCACTCAAAGTCTTTAATGCTCATTTTAAACAACCTAACAAAGTTCTACGAAGGTTCTCTCCCCACCCCCCCCCCCCCCCCCCCCCCCCCCCCCCCCCCCCCCCCCCCCCCCCCCCCCCCCCCCCCCCCCCACCGACTCTCTCCCCATGTATCTTGGCGATAGAGGTTAGATCTGCATTCAGGAGGATAAACTCTCAGAAAATGACAGGACAGGACAAGACAGACACCCCAGATATACAGACATCCCATTATATAGTTAGCAGGCCCAGCATGCCTCCTGCCCACCTCAATCACAACCATCATGGATGAACCCCAAGCCACTGAGAGTATCACAGCACCAGGGTCAGAGATTGAGGAACATGGTAACTGAGCATGGATATATATGACACAGGTTCGATCCTGATTATGGGTGCTGCATGCATGGAGTTTGTACATTCTCCCTGTGACCACATGAGTTTTCTCCTGGTGCACCAGTTTCCACCCACATTCCAAAGACAACAGCTAATTGGCTTCTGTAAAATTTCCCTAGTGTGCAGGATTTACTATTTTCAATGTAATGTACGTACAGATTTATTGACAATGAGGGCGGCACTGTGGTGCAGTGGTAGATAGACCCTTGCAGCTCTAGAGACCCAGGTTTGCTCCTGACTACGGGTCTTGTCTCTATGGAGTTTGTACATTTTCCCTGTGACTGTATTTGTTTTGCTGCAGGTGCTCAGGTTTCCCCACTCATTCCAAAGATAACAGGTTTGCACATTAATTGGCTTCTGTAAATTGTCCCCAGTGTATATGATAGAGAACTAGTGTACGGGTGATCGGACTCGATGGGCCAAAGAGCCTGTTTCCGCAATGTACCCCTAAACTAAATATATAAAGAATGATGTATTGTGTAGGATTCATTATTTTCCAATCTAATGTACTTACCATTTTATTGACAATTAAAAACATGGTCATCTGTCTCAGCCATTTCAATTCACTTCTGTTGGTAAGTTATAAATAGAAGCATGCACACCATGATATGTAGAATATGAGCGGATAATGATATCCCTATGAGGGAGAATCATGACAGGAAGTGCCAGGTGCATCGTTCCAATGGCAGGAAATGGGCTCAAACAGTAAAAAAAATTGTCATTCAGCCATCGGCCCGATTTCGAAAGTTACAATCGCTGGTTAAATTAATTTGCAAAGAGATGATCGACAAATCTCTTGCTAAACTTAACAGGAAGTCAAATAACTCTAACTTTTGCTTTGCACAAAATGACCATTAAAAAAAAATGGTTCTCAAATTCCTAGGTGTTCTAATTTTAACAATAGTATCCATTCAAAATGCAGGTTTCCATGGATTTAATAATTTTTTTATCAATTAAAATAAAACCAAGCACATGTATTCACCAGCTTGTCCAGTCAGTCTGGTATGTTGCTCTCAAATAGCACTAATTAACGAATGGCAATTTGACTCCTTTTCAGCGTAGAATTCAGAGTGAAATCTCAGAACAAAATGCATAAAACTAATTAGTCCATTGGTTGCAGGAGCTGCAGTGAAAGGCTTTCGCTCGTTTTTTCTGTTACTATAAATAACCATCCTGATCAAAGTCCAGTTGTACTCCCTACAACAGCCGCATCATCTGGATTGCAAGCATCCGTCCATTTAGCGTGCCTCATGAAATCAATATTTAAACTATCTGACTGGGAATAAACTGTATATAGGTAAGTTGCCAGTGGGCCATTGGCCTGAAGTTCAAAGTTACAGTCATTATTTAAATTTATTTATAAACAAATGATTGATAAATTAGTCACAAAATTCATATAAAGTCACGTAATTCTGTAAATCCCTGTTGTAGATCATAGTCAAGTATTTATTTTCACATGCACAAATACGGTGAGCTGTGGTTACCGTGAAAATCTTGCATGCAGCAGCATTATAGGCACATAGACATCACACAAAGACAAGGTTTATACATAAAACATCTACGACATCAAAAGGGAAAAGACTGCAAAACAAACAAGACGCTGGTGCAAAAACACAATTAGAAAGTAAGTCCATGGTAGTGCAAGAGGTGATTCCGATTACCCATGATGAGGTTGGATTAAGGTTGTGCAGCTTGGTTCAAGAACCTTATGGTTGTAGAAAAGTAGCTGTTCCCAAAGCTGGTGGTGAGGATCCTTGATGATAGATGCTACCTTCTTGAGGTAGAGCTTCACGTACAGTAGATGCTTTCGGTGGTGGAGAGGTCCATGATGTTAGTGTATTTTGGTCCCCTAATTTGAGGAAGGACAATCTTGCTATTGAGGGAGTGCAGCCTAGGTTTACAAAGTTAATTACCGGGATGGCGGGACTGTCATATGCTGAGAGAATGGAGTAGCTGGGCTTGTATACTCTGGAGTTTAGAAGGATGAGAGGCTATCTCATTGAAACATATAAGATTGTTAAGGGCTTGGACGCGCTAGAGGCAGGAAACATGTTCCCGATGTTTGGGGAGTCCAGAACCAGGGGCCACAGTTTAAGAATAAGGAGTAAGCCATTTAGAACGGAGACAAGGAAACACTTTTTCTCACAGAGAGTGATGAGTCTGTGGAATTCTCTGCCTCAGAGGGTGGTGGAGGCCGGTTCTCTGGATGCTTTCAAGAGAGAGCTAGATAGAGCTCTTAAAAATAACGGAGTCAGTGGATATGGGGAGAAGGCAGGAACGGGGTACTGATTGGGGATGATCAGCCATGATCACCTTGAATGGCTGTGCTAGCTCGAAGGGCAAAATGGCCTACTCCTGCACCTATTGTCTATTGTCCATTGTATCGGGTACTATTTCAAATCTCTTTAAACTTCTAAGTATGTAGAGGTGCTGGTGTTTCTTCTCTGTGATTACATCTATGTGAGGGGCCAAAACATGCTACCTCAGACGTTAATGCTCTAGCAACAATTTGTTTAGAAAATACAAGGTTTTTCAGACTGGAATGCGACAATATCGGTTTCCAGGTGAAACGGACTATTCAATAAATTCAACAAGGTAGCATTGCAAGTAGAAATTAGATTACGTTCTGAAATACAGCAGCTATCAATCACTCGCAACCAGACCAGGTTTTCCGTGCACTGCTGGTGCAACCCTCAGCAGCTCCCAGCTTGGGTCTGGGAATATGAATGAGCTAAGTCACCTTTAAGTTATACCAACTCTCCTTCTGGCCCCCAATCACTTGACCCAAGTCCAACCACTTGAACCTTCTTCCCATTCACAACTGTGTCAACTGCCGGTTACCCATGGTTTCCACACCTTCACCCATTGCTGGACCTGGCCCCAGCTGCAGAATTACCCTCGAGCTACCCACACTGGCCCCAGCAGACAAAAGGTACACCGCAGTACAAGATGCATACAGAACCTCACGATTCCATTACAGCCGTTGTTGCTCTACAATTCCAAGAGGTTTCTGGTCTTGTTTAATAATACCTGTTTAATTTAGTTTAGAGATATAGCATGGAAACAGGCCCTTCGGCCCATCGGGTCCTCGCCGACCAGCGATCCCCGCACATTAACACTATCCTACACACACTGGAGACAATTTACACTTTAAACAAGCCAATTAACCTACAAACCTGCACGTCTTTAAAGTGGAAGGAAACCGAAGATCTTGGAGAAAGCCCACGCAGGTCACGGGAGAACGTACAAACTCCGTACAGACAGCACCCAAGAGAGAGAGAGAGAGAGTCAATTTAATTGTCATTTGGACCCCTGGAGGTCCAAACGAAATGCCGTTTCTGCAGCCATACATTACACACAAATAGACCCCAGACACAACATAATTACATTTCACATAAACATCCATCACATAGCTGTGATGGAAGGCCAAAAAAACTTATCTCTCCACTGCACTCTCCCCCCCCCCCCCCCCCCCCCCCCGATGTCAGAGTCAAAGTCAAAGCCCCCGGCTGGCGATGGCGATTGTCCCGCAGCCATTAAAGCCACGCCGGGTGGTGCGAGGTCGCACACCGGGTCTTGGTGTTGGAGCCCCCGGTGTGCGCTCGCAAAGTCCCGCGGCCATTCCAGCCGCGCGGGGCAGTGGTGTCAGGCCCCGCTCCAGGAGCTCTTCAACCCCGCAACACGGGCGGGAGAATTCGCCGTTGCAGGAGCCCTGAAAAGCGGTCTCCCTCCAGGGATCCGCGGGCTCCCGGTGCCGCCGTCCGCAGACCCGCAGTAGCAGCCTTCGCATCAGCAGCAGCAGCGGCATCGGCAGCAGCAGCAGCAGCAGCAGCAGCGGCAGCAGCAGCAGCAGCGCTCCTCCACCGCTCCACCCGCTCCGGTGTCGGCCAGCTCCGCGACGGCAACGGTCAGTCGGCACCAGAGTCCCCGGCTTCTTCCCGTTGGAGGCCGCTCCTCGTTGCGGCCTCAACGACACCTGAGACCCGACGAGAAAAGGTCGGGTCTCCAGTACAGGGAGAGATTCAAAAAGTTTCCCCCCCCCCTCCCACCCCACCCCCACCCCCCCCACACACACACCCCAACATAAAATAACAAAAACTACATAAAAACACAGACAAAAAAATAATAAAAACGCGGACAGGCTGCAGAGGCCGCTGCTGGCCAGAGCCGTGCCGCCTACCGGATACCCATAGTCGGGATCGAACCCAGGTCTCCAGCGCTGCAACGTTACCACTGCACCACCGTGTCGCCATAAAGCATGTGTCTTTCCTTTCAAGCTCTCCTTAGTTTGCAAAATGAATGCATAGATATGTATAGGTCACTTTTAGGAAATCAAGTCTTCACAGCCCATGTGAGCCTTGCCACACCATTACCTAAAGGGGACTTTCTCAGGCTGTGCAGTCCTGGAACTACTTTAGTTAAAGTATTCTTTAAGTAAAATACTTCATCCTGGTGGAGTTTGTCCATTCAATCACAAACCCTCGCTCACTAATTATAAACCCCTTACACCCACCTCTATATTCAGGAATGACTCTCAATATACTGTAGATGCTCCATGACTAACACAAACACACTGCACAAAGCACTGGCCTCTCCCACCATACCCAACGCTCTAACTACTAGACTAGCCCCACTACCCAGACCCATAATGTGTAGGAAAGAACTGCACATGCTATTTTAAACCAAAGATAGACACAAAAAGCTGGAGTAACACAGCGGATCAGACAACATCTGTGACCCATAATCCTTTTTTAGATTCCAGTGCCTAGTCCTGAAGGCCTATTCTATAGCACCTGATAGCTCAGGCCTCAAGGGCTATACAATTACGTAGCAGTGAGATCTCTGGTCCACCACGTTTCCAATTTAATGTACCTTTCCAGGTGCCAGAGGATTTGAAGACAAAGGACACAATGTCCACAAAACAATACATCCTATTATTCCACTGTTTCTTACCTTAAAACATGTTTGTTGAAAATGCAGTACATTTTTAAGTCTTGCAAACATACCTCAGAGAGTGTTGGATCAGTTAGTTCTGCATGAAAGCAATTTTCCTTGTTCAATGCAGAAAGCTGCTGCCGTAACCACTTGGAAAATTAGGACATATTTACTTTCAAGTATAACGGTGACATTTTCAATTTTATTCACATTCTTGTTTCAGGTAAAGCATTCGATTGAAATAGATCTACCTTGTATGTTGCATCTACATCCTGTCTGCAAACATAATTTCCTCTTTGCTATGAATAGATTGTCACACCGTCCTCCCACACAGCCATCACTATTAGCATTTTGAGCCTCTGTATTCCATATCCCAAGTCTTGACTGCGGTGGAACCCTTGGCATCCAAGGCAACTCTTCCATTATTTCCCAAATTGTCATAAATTTACACCAACTTATAAACAATGTAAAAACCATCATAAAGGTCTTACAAGAATATTATATTATAGTTTAGTTTGGAGATACAGCGTGGAAACAGGCCATTTGGTCCACCGAGTCTGCGCTGGCCAATGATCACCCGATACTAGTTCTATCCTACACACTAGGGCCAAATTACAAGAGCCAATTAACCTGCAAGCCTACATGTCTTTGGAGTGTGAGAGGAAACTGGAGGAACCTGGAGAAAACCCATGCGGTCACAAACTCTGTACAGACAGCACCCATAGTCAGGAGCAAACCTGGGTCCCTGGTGCTGTAAGGAATCAACCCTACTGCTGTACCACTGTGCCACCATATCTTTATTTCCATATCTTTATTCAGTCATTCCCCACACTTCCACTTTATTTCCCCGTGTACAAGACAATAGAAGATCGATTAGACATATTTTGTGCAGATATGCAAAAAGAATTCCCCAAAATTCCCAAGCAAAGATCAAAGAGACTGTCCTCTGATCTGTGTGTATATTTCAATGCCCTGCAATCTTGAAAAGCTTTCTACTATACTTTCTCTACTTAATTCAGTGTGAGTTTTCAACCTTGATGACATTTTTTAAAGATGAAACACAGCACTTATTCTTATATTAATAATAACTTCTATTTGTATTCAGCCTTCATAAAACAAAATGTCTACAGAGGCTTCAGAGAAATTTTTTATTAAAAATGGCACAGAGCCACAAGGACAGAGTGCGGCAGATGACACAAAGTTTGGCCAAAGTGGTACATTTTTCAGGATCATCTTAAAGGCAGAGAGAAAGAGACAGGGAATCGGAGCTTTGGCAGCTAAAGGCACAGCTGCAGCTGTGAAGTGATAACATTCAGGGGTCGAGGCAGGAGGACAGAACTGAAGCAGCGCAAACATCTCAGAATCTAATGAAAGAAGGACTCCAGAGATAGGGAGGGACGGGGAGATGCAAACAAGGGTGATATTTTTAAACTCAAGGCATTGTTTAATCAGGTGTCAAAGGGTGATGAGAAAATGGGATTTGGTGGGAGTTAGTGCACAGGCTGAGTTGTGGGTGGCCTGACATTTATGGGTCTCGGAGGGATGGAAACTAGCCAGGATCATTTTGGAATGTAGATGATGGACGGCCTCAAATTAATGAGTCATTTGCCGGTTTCAATATTATCCCTTTCACTCACATGCTGGGCCACAATGTTGTTCAGGACAGTATTCGCAGGACTTCCTCCTTCTGCCATATTCATGACAAGACGTTGTATACACCATTCATGACCAGAAGAGGTAGGCATTTCTTTAGTTAGAGTGTGGAGAATCCTTGGAATTCATTACCACAGAAGGCTGTGGAGGCCAAGTCAATGGATATTTTTATGGCAGAGGTAGATAGGTTCTTGATTAGTATTGGTGTTGGGGGTTATGAGTAGAAGCCATGAGAATGGGGTTAATAGGGGAAGATAGACCAGCCGAGATTGAATGGTGGAGCAGAATTGATGGGCCAAATAGCCTGATTCTGCTACTATCACTTATGAACTTATGACTGCAAAGTATGTCTATAACATGCATGTAGTCCAAAATTGCATCTTCTCAAGGCTCAAAACTCAGTGTTTGCCATGTCTTTCACTACTCCTGGCATTCCCTTCTTCTCTGCCCAATGTTGATCCCTTACTTGACGGGAATGATGGAGAGAGGAATATGTTGAGCCATGAAGTTACGCACTGTTGTGGTGCAGACTTCAGCTGATGGTCTAATGAATCTCATATATGCCCCGTTTTAATCTGCTGGATCTGTTTGGAATCTATTCCTTTTAGCATGCTGGTGTTGCTAGTGGCAGTGGATGAAAAGTTGCTCAAAAGGCAAGAAAGTGCAGATTCAGTGGTAAAAAAGCCAGATTTCAAAATTACATGAGGTTTTTTTAAATTGCGAAGAAGTCAGCACTTATTCTTCAAAGTTTTAAAGAAAAGATCAATGTTAATCTTCAGGGAATCTTGGACAGAGTTAGGGAAACATAATGTCATTCAGCATGGAAACAGGCCCTTCATCCGAACATCCTCATCACGCCAACCAAGATGTCACATCTAAGCTAGTTCCATTTGCCTACATTTGGCCCATATCCCTCTAAGGTTTCCTATCCATATACCTGTCTAAGCGTATTTTAATTACTGTTATAATGCTTGCCATAACTACCTCACCTGGCAGCTACTTCCATATACCCACCACCCTCTAAGTGAAAGAAAATGTCTCCCTCAGGTTCCTATTAAATCTTACCGGTCTCACCTTAAACATGTCTCTAGTTCTTGATTCCCCTATCCTGAGTAAAATACTCAGTTGCATTCACCCTATCTATTCCCGTCCTGATTTTATACATCTCTATAAATCACCCATTAGCCTCTTGCGCTCCAAGGAGTAAAGTCCTAACCTGCCATCCTCTCCCTGTAGCTCAGGCTCTCGAGTCCTGGCAACATCCTCATGATCGTCTCTGCACTCTTTCCAACTTAATGAATCCTTTCTATGGCAAGATGACCAAAAACAGAACATAATAATCGGCAATCACCTTCTGCAAACGCAAAGACAAATCTTAGAATGTAGAAAGAAGGAACTGCAGATGCTGGTTTACTAAATAGAAACACAGAGTACAGGAGTAACTCAGCAGTTCAGTCAGCATCTCTGGAGAACATGGATAGATGACTGACACAAAACCTCATCTGCCACGTTCTCCAGAGAAGCTGCCTGACCTGCTGGGTTACTCCTGCACTCTGTGCCTATGTAAAAAATAATCTTAATTTTGTGATCAGTCTGCCGCAGAAGTAAAATGTATCATCACCTCTGTGGGATGCCAGGAAGACCAGACCCCTTGTGATGTACACAAGAGAAGTTGGATGGATTCTCCTCATTGGAAAAATCTGAAAAAGGAAACATATCATTGACCATGGCATGGGATGGAAAGATGATTTTGAAGGATAACATTCACTTACCAAGCCAAGTAAAGCAACGCATCTCAGAAAAAAAAAGGTTGTTTTGGAAATGTAGAAAGCTCAAGACTGATCTATGGGGATTCAGATGCTAATTTTACCCTCACCCCAATTACCACTGATGTTTGTGCGTAGCATGTAATAATCCTGTGATAAACAGGAAATGAAATTGTCAGAGTCAACCGGAAGATTTATCAATAAAACATAAATGAACACAGTGACGAACATCACTTCCCTGATCTTATTTCATTTATTACATCATGTTATCCCCCCCCTATCTCAATACAAAGGAAACAGGTATAAGAATGAAACATTGGCAGAGAGAAGATAGAAGATAGATTTAATGTTCTGCTCAGCCTTATTTCAATTCTTTGAGCTATTTCTGGCAATGGGAAAGTGTTGCTTAAGAATACTTGAGCACTAAATGTTGTTAAAGGAATGGAATATAGGTAAAATCTATGCACCTGAATGGAAAAGGTAAAGTACCGTGCATTGTGTATTGTAGTTATCCTATATTCATGGGATGTCAGAATAACTGAGCTCTGTTTTGTTTAGCCTCACAGTACTGTATTAAAATATATATTTTGAACCTGAATACAAAATTAAATTTATATTGCGTCATGCCATATTTGCTGTTATTTTGTCAACTTCTTCTCCAGATATGGAGGAAGCTAAACTTTCTGTTTGTCTTCCATTTTGTTGGCTAATGTCAGCAGATATTTTGATTAGAGTAGCTCTTTTTGATTGGCTTAATAGAACAGGTGTTATGACAAATCAGTCTATGATTTTCATCATCGGTTACGCTTTCACCTCAAGGATTAATCCTAACCCGGGGGGGGGCACATTTCCATCCTTGTGAAGTCCGATTCAATGGTCAGCTCGGTATCTCTCCACAAGGTGTGCCCCAAGGTGTGAGAGGTTGAGCAGTACATTAAATCTAACTTAGAATGACACAAAAAGCTGTAGTAACTCCGCGGGACAGGCAGCATCTCTGGAGAGAAGGAATGGGTGACGTTTCGGGTCGAGACCCTTCTTCAGTACACATTAAATTTATCTTCTCTGTGCCTATGTTTCGTTCTTATACCCGTTTCCTTTTGTATTGAAATGGAGGGGGGAAACATGGTGCATCATTTATTTGTGGATCTCTGAGCAAGAAAAGTCAACCACAGGGATCCCAATAACAGAATGATGACTCTTTTCTTAATTAGTATTGAATCCACCAGGACTGCTTCGGGGGAAAAAACAACCTAAGTTGTTGCCCAAGGAGAATTCAATTAGTGGTTACTCTACTAAGGGGATTCCCTGCCGCACCTGCTTTATTTTTTATAAATAATCTTCATTGAACGCAGCCAGAAGGGACATTGGAAAGAAAATGATACTACCCTTTTGTCCAGCAGTGGGGATCACTGTAAATGATCTGTTAATCTCTCTTGATTAGAGACAAAGTCATTTCATAGTGGCTGTTTTTTCCAATTGCTGTTTTGGGTTTGTTTGATCAATCCAAATGTTGGCCAACAATTATTTTTTCTCTTCCTCCTTCACTGCCAAGTGCTGATGGCATCAGCAATTAGATTTTTTTTAAAGGAAACCGAAATGGAAGTTAAAACTCCAATTGGCTCTTTGTAATTGGACTCCGCTAAATGCAATTAGCTTTTAGTGCAGCATATTCTTTTGATTACCGTTGTTTTTGCAGAAGGAAATAAAATCCAGAGCCAGTCGGAAAATAATCAAACCAGTGAGGTGGAACTAGACAAAATGAACAGAAGTTAGCACGGTCGTTTATGTGGGCAACAATGGCCTTGCTACGAGAAAAAAATGCTACACTTGACAATGACACAACTGTAGTGGGCAACTACAATCACAACTTTATTCAGATTAGATTATTGTAGGAACAGGCCCATCTGGCCCACCGAGTCCATGCTGCCTGTCTCGCTGAGTTACTCCAGCATTTTGTGTCCATCTTCGACTTAAACCAGCATCTGCCGTTCTTTCCTACACATTTTAACTCTGTTTCTCTTTCCTCAGATGCTGCCTGACATGCTGAGTGTTTCCAGCACTTTCTGTTTCTACGTTAGATTTCCAGCAGCTGGCTTCTTTTGATTTTCACTTTAATGCAAAGTTTCTTTTCAAACATATACGATTTGCTGCAGGGCTCTCGAAACTTTCACGAGGAAAGAAAGTTGATGAATGTCCATTTTCCTTACAACCAAATCACACCTTTAACAATTGTTGACTTCATCTGTGGAAGCATTCAAATGTGGTTTAGTCAAGTTTAGATTTTATCTTGCACTAAATGTTATTCCCTTCAGCATGCATCTGTACACTGTGGATGGCTTGATTGTAAACATCTATAGTGTTTCCACTGACTAGTAAGCACGCAACAAAAGCTTTTCACTGTGCCTGGGTACGTGATAATAAACTAAACGGGCACCAGGAACTATATTTTCAGATAACTGCTGGGTGCTGAATGCAGTAATCTAGTTTTAATTTCAGGGATACAGTATGTAAACAGGACCATCGGTCACCAAGTCCACACTGGCCAAATATCACTCAGAAACACCAGATCTATATTATCCCACTTTCTCATTCACTCCCTACACACTAGGTTCCATTCCGGGTCGGGTCCCTGGTACCGTGATGCAGCAGCTTTATCAACTGTGCCACAGTTATAATGTAGTTGGGATCATAATGTCAACACTGCCCTTGCCAGCTAGGTGTGAGGCTTTTACTGAACTGTTACAAAGTTCCTGCTTAATCGGCATGTGGCATGCAGCTCCGACATTTCCTTCACTGTTACGAGAGCTCACCCTGCTTCAATCTTTTACCATCTACGACACAGGTGACGACGTCTCTTGAACAGCGACGAAGTGAGTGAGCTGCGCTAATGCCGTGCTCCCTCTAGTTGTTTGCACCACAATAACAATCATCCCTTTGGAGCATCAGTCCACAACAATCACCCTTTTGATCTAAGTTCTTCACCTCCCAGTCTGCAAGATAGTCAATAACCGGAATCTAAAAAACACTGGGAAAATACATCCAGGAAACGGGCTGATGTTACTCACATACAGAGCCAGCTTTTTTGACTCTACAATAATGAATAAATAGCAACATATTTCCAAGACCTGGAGAAGAACTTGTCGGTGGTAGCGTTATCATGTGTTTGCTGTCCTTGGCTGACAACCATTTGCTACTGGTCTCTTGCCCGTCTTGCAAAAAGAGTTCAGTCGACCTGTTACAGAATGCATTCAATAGAGATGCAGGCTAAACATTCTTATACCGATGTGTGCACTGAATGCCTAATTTCCTTGGTGATAGGTGTTTGAATTCTGTCACAAGCATGTTTATTGACCATCAGTAATTTCTTAAGAAACTCTCCACTTGGCTTCGGAGAAAGTTTGCTGAATCTTATTCCTCCGCAATTAACCCAGAGCTTTCTCTGATCTTCCTCTGAAGGTGTGCCTTTGAAACAACAAAACGAAGTGCCGACTTTAAGAAGAAAGATGCTACGAAGCTTGGCAAAATAAATGTGTGCCTCGATCTATTTGCTGTAAGCTTCAGATTGAAGATAGGGCTCACGAAGGGAAAACAGAACTTTTGGCTCAAGATTTTTAGGTTATCCTTGGTCAGGAGCATCAGTAGAGATGAGTGTTTGTGTGAACTAACTTTAAATGAGAATTCCAAATTACAGTGCTCCTCATCTCTATCCAGTAGCAGCATTATCCAGATCCCAACCCTGAACCTTTGCAGGTTGAATTACAATGGGATGTTAGAATGCAAAAAGTTAACAGAACACTCAGAGAAATTGAAACAAAAGAAATAAAGTTTTAAATTGCAAAATTGCTGTTCGTGGATGAAAATCATTGAAGCTCACCGGAGGCAGCCCTTGGTGCCTCGTTCCTCTCCAGACTACTTGGTGGGTTAGTCGTACTTATCCCCACATTGTGTGATGATGGGTGTAAGTTCTCCCATTCACGAGTATCTGTCCAACATTTTTATTATCACTCAATGAATCATAAGAAGTCCACAACCCTCAATTTCTCAACAATTTTCAAAGCTTCGCGATTTTTTTTTCTTCTCAATTTTCCTACAAATGTTCTTCTTCCTACTTCCACGTTTTCACACAGGAATACGGGAAACCAGGGGCAGGACTGGGCTACTATGTCCTCGAGCCTGCCCTCACACTCCTTAATCATTCTACAGTTCTTCCATTGAAAATATATCCAAATAACATTTGAAACGTTTCATAGAAACATAGAAAATAGGTGCAGGAGTAGGCCATTCGGCCCTTCGAGCCTGGACCGCCATTCAATATGATCATGGCTGATCATCCAACTCAGTATCCCATCCCTGCCTTCTCTCCATACCCCCTGATCCCCTTAGCCACATCTAACTCCCTCTTAAATATAGCCAATGAACTGGCCTCAACTACCATCTGTGGCAGAGAATTCCACAGATTCACCACTCTCTGTGTAAAAAATGATTTTCTCATCTCGGTCCTAAAAGACTTCCCTCTTATCCTTAAACTGTGACCCCCTAGTTCTGGACTTCCCCAACATCGGGAATAATCTTCCTGTCCAACCTCTTAAGAATTTTGTAAGTTTCTATAAGATCTCCCCCTCAATCTTCTAAATTCTAGCGTGTACAAGCCGAGTCTATCCAGTCTTTCTTCATATGAAAGTCCTGCCATTCCCTTTGTGGTTTCCATTCCCCCCAACTAATCACAGCATGCTTGGCCGTTGTACTGTTCATGGCAACCTCTGGTTTCTACTCACTCACTCCCAGTGAGAATAAATTGTGCCAAGCTTCACATCTCATGTTACTGGAAGAACAGTTAGTTTATTTATAATATATATCTTTTTTTAAATAGCAGCATAATGACATCACAGAGAAATTCAACAAAAAGAAATCTGTGTGGCCAATTTTATTTTAAAACATGGGAGGATGCTGAACGCTTCAGAAACATGTGTGCCAATATTGTCAGTTTTGTGATTTATTAATTGGATTTACAGTTATTAATATTAAAACTAACGAGTTCTGTAGAAGGTGTAAAACAACTTTCTTTCATCCCTGATCAACAGCTGAAGAGAAAGAAACAAACAAGTTTTCAAAACAATTTATGTAGAAATTCAGAATGGGAAACATAAATCTTCTTTTGTACTACTTCGTAACGTGACACACAATAGGTGGTGGCATTGAGATGGTGCTGTCAGTGGCCAGTCACAATAACCAGAAGGGAGATGGTGATTTGGATCTGACAGGTTCCTTTGAAGTGTAGCGTAATTAGGAGGCCACGTGACAACTCAAAACAGAAAGGACTCGCATTCTTCCTATTCACGACACTAAATGAATCTATTGCTTTGCTGGTGATGAAAAGTAGCTTGAGTTTCACCCTCAGGTTGGAAGTGACATAACTGTTGGAGGAATTTAATACAAATACCTGGCCATCAATAACATTCCCAGTCACATCCTGAGGTTATCACCACATTAGGTATCCACCCATTCACAGCCACATGTAGGAAATGTACTACCCGTTCTATAATTTCTAAACTGCTGTGTGCTTGCAAGGTTAATAATGGAGCAGAACAATACATCAATCATGTAATACAGGCCTAAGACTGGTTTTCCGTCCAGTTCTGGGTTTCTGATCACGGGGTTTTTTTTCCAGCTTCCAAAGAGCAAACAAATATTTTGCTAAAAATTAAATTATTTTTTCCAACTGTTAATTTTATTCCCACTCCCCTTCTTCTCGTGGAGAAATAGCAAGGAGCCCCAGAAGCACGTCCGGATCCGGGCGCTCGCAGGCTGAGGGACTGTCGGCCAGTGGGGGCACCAAGCCTCCAGTCCCATCCTGAGGGGCATTCTCAAGCAAAACATTGCCTTGGGATGAGGACCTCTGTGACCAGACGGATGCTGCCAAGCTTATCTCAGTGATGGCGTTGTCCTACAGTGTGGGCAGGAAAATCAATGGAAGCAGCACCAGTGCCATGTCTACATTGAAATATCATTGGACAACTGTCAAATCCAATTCATGTCCAACAAAGTCACCTGTCAGTGGAGCTACAGCTCAATAGAGAGTGTGTGTGTGTGTGTGTGTGTGTGTTAGTCTGTGTGTGGGTGTGTATGTGTTAGTTTATGTGTGTGTGTATGTTTTAGTGTGTGTTTGCACGTGTGTTTGTGTGTGCGTGTCCGTATGTGTTTATGTGTGTGTTTGTGATTGTATGTGTGTGCATGTCTGTGTGTGTGTTTGTCTGTATGTGTTTGTGAGTGTATGTGTCTGTGTGTGTGTGTGTCTGTGCATGTATGTGTGTGTGTGTGTATGTGTGTGTGCGTGTGTGTGTGTGTGTGTGTGTGTGTGTGTGTGTGTGTGTATTTAAAACATATTACTCCTGTGCTTGCTGATGTCAGCATGATACATTGTCACTCGTGTTTTCACTCTCAGGGATGCTCTCCAAGTTGCCCCGTGATCGTAACTGATCTGGAGATGTCGAGCCGCTCTTACTGATACCACACGATTGTGCTGCATAGTGGATCTGTCTCAGGTTATCCAGTGCTTCATTCTTTGCGTGTTTCAGCAGATCTGCTTGGCCCTGAAAGTGACAAATGCACAGAGAAATTACTCACATTGAAATTTGCCGTTCTGTTTATTGGCTGTGACTCAGCTACCAGTCACCACAAAGAAAAAACAAATCTCCAGGAAAGTTCAAATTCCACTCCAAATACTTGAGAACAAAATGTTAACCCTTTGGTTGAAATGTTAATACCATGTCTTGTATCAGGTGGACACAGAAAGATGGAATAACAATGTACCTCTGTTGCTGGTTTATCTCAAAGATGGAGCAACACAGCGGGTCAGGCAGATTCTCTGGAGAACGGGGATAAGCCACGTTTTGGTTTGGAATCCTTCTTCATACACCAACCCGACACATCACCTATCCATGTTCTCCAGGGATGCTGCCTGACCTGCTGAGTTACCCCAGCATTTTGTGTCTACCTTTGAATACAAAGGCTTTCAATTTGAAGTCAAATGGACCTCGGCAACCACGACCTGCCTCAATCAATCTCAGTTAATCAGTTTCTCTGGTCAGTTGTTGTTTGGGGATTGGTCTGTGTGCATATGGCTGCTGTGATTCCCACATTATCGGGGCTACTACACTTCAAAGGTATTTCATGAGCTGCAAAGTGCTCAATGACACCCCGAGATCCTGAAAGACTAGGGCAACGCATTGATACAGAGTCTCAACCTGAAACATTGACAATTCTTTTCCCCTCATGGATGCTCCTCGATTTGCTGAGTTCCTCTGGCTATTTGATTCCTGCATCTGAAGTCTCGTTCATCTCCAGAAATGCGTATTTTGAAAAAGAGCAGCAAGGTTTTCTCTCATGACCAGACTAGCATTGAACCCATGGTACATTGGCATCTACACGATTGTTAACATACAGATAGCTTATTAATGAATATGCAGTTTTAGTAGTTATTGTACTATAGAATAAGTGTGTATAAGCAGTTTAAATACTACTTTAGCTTTGGGCTTGGTTTTCTTGATTGAGTGCTTATCCTGGTGTTATTGCACGTACTTTGTGTTTTAATAGTAATTCATTCTTCAAGGAATTATCAGGTTATTATGCTTCGTCGCTCATGTGTAAAGTGGCTGCCGGGCCTACCTCATTGCAATGACGACAGAGCAAAGACAAACTGCTGGAGGAAGCCAGCATCTGTGGTGGGTGGTTTTGGAGGTGGGGCGGGGGGAGGAATGGTGGACCTTTCGCGTGGAGACCCTCCATCCGTCCTCACGCGCCATTTTGCCTCAAAACGTCAATGCAGGAATCTTGAGCAAAGCACAAAGTGCTGGAGGAACAGTAAGTTTTCAATGTAAAAACATGGAACCGTTCATATGTTCTAGGAGCAGAATTAGGCCATCAAGTCTACTCCATCATTCAATCATGGCTGATCTACCTTTCCCTCTCAACCCCCTTCTCCTGCCTTTACCTCATAATCCCTGACACACCAACCAACCAATCAATCAATCACTGTTGATACTGGTTTACACAAAAAGACACAAAGTGGTGGAGTAATGTAGCGGGTCAGGCAGCATCTCTGGAGAACATGGCCAACATCACCTATCCAGCACTTTGTATCATTTTCCTGACCCGAAACGTCACCTATCCATGTCTTCCAGAGTAAGTTTCGATAAATAGCTATTTCTTAAATCCTGTTCTAGCTTATTTAAATGTTCTTACATGTTTTTGTATGCTCTTCCATAATTAAGGTTTAGTTTAGTTTAACGATACAGTGTGGAAAGCGGCCCTTCGGCCCACCGAGTCTGCGCAGACCACCCGTACATTAGCTCTATCCACTAGGGACAATTTACAGAGGCCGCTTAATCTACAAACCTCTACGTCTTTGGAATGTGGGAGTAAACCGGAGCTCCCGAAGAAAACCCGCGCGGTCACAGGAAGAACGTACAAAATCCATACAGCAGAGTCCCTGGTCGGGATCGAACTGGTGCTGTGAGGCAGCAACTCTACCCTTGAGTCACTGTGCTGCTCTTTACATACTTTAAATATTTTAATTGATATTTGCATAAGGTTGATTTGCTACTGCCTCCTCACTTTGGGAATGGACAATAAGGCAATAATTATTTTGAATTTATTAAAATCAAAACGTGCCAGTAACAAGAGCATTGAAGAGAAATAAAAACTACATGCAGTAAGTACTTCTCCATAGAACAGGAGCCCTAGTTTTGGTCTCTGGTATTTAACCATAAAACTAACTTTGCTCATCAATGGTCATTGCTATCCATCTGTCTTGTACACTAGCAATACCTGCAACCACCACACAGAGGCAGCATGCTCATTATCAATGCCCAGGGCTGCATGTCTACCTTCACAATGAAACTGTGACATATTTGAAACTTTTAGGAGTTTTCATGTAGTTTTTCTCATGTCAGCAGATAATCAGGAAGAAATAATAAGTCTGTACTCAAAACCTATCGCACAAACCACATATAAAGGGTGAATTCTTACAGAAAATGAAATAGTGGGTGAGTGTAGCCCTCGAGTTGTTTGTGAAGAACTTTCACTTTGCTCCCTATTCATAATCATAAAGTTCTTCGCTATTCTCTGTGGTTTAGAAACTCCTACGTGGTCGTGTCCCCCGCTCTCTGTAATCTCTGAGATTCGCACTCTAACTCTGGGTCACACTGATCCCTGGATTTAATTCATCAGCTTTGACAGCTGTGCCAGGGAGATAAGGTCTAGACTTTCCTCCCTTCCCCTCCTGACTCACACTATCTTCCTTCAAAACACTTTGAACCATCTCCCTATGACCAGGCTTTTGGTCAAGCAGCCAAATATTTCAATCGGTGACTTGGTGTTAATCTTTCTCTGTTATAAACCCTGCGACAGACCTTGAGAGGGGCTGCTGTGTTCAAGGCATTATTTAGGCGAATTGGTAAAGGCACAACATGAATGCTGTTCTTGTTAGAGAGCCTAAATTAATAGCAAATGGGATCTGCAATTGCTGAATTGACACTGTAAGTTTGGTCCCCTTGATTGCAAAACATTGCGATGGGATTCAGTGATTATTTACACTTGTATCTTCTTCCCTTGTGATTTGAAAGCTGTAAGTCTAAGATTCGACCCCCCCCCCCCCCCCCCCCCCCCCCCCCCCCCCCATCTCCGAGACACCAAGTTCCCGGTTGACTCCAATTTGCAAATGACAATGAATCATTTCCTTATTCTTAGTTGTCCCCGTTCAGCTGCAACATTGGTAGCTCATGACAGAGTGGAAAATAGCATCCTGTCCGCAAAGAGACAGGATCAATTCAAATCCTGCAAATTACTGCCCGCCAACCAGCTGTACATTACCAGCAAAGTGATAGCGGGGATGTCACCAGTCTGTCACGTACCACCTACTCACTAATAGCTTATTCACTGACATTCAGTTCAGGTTTTGACAGGGACTCTCAGCTCCAGGTTTCATCACAGCCTTGATCCACACACGAACATAAGAGATGGATTGCAAAGTTGGAACAAGATTCATCGCCCTTTACTGGAAAAGTTGTTCAGCTAAATAAAGGAAGATGGCTGAAATTGCTGGCAATCATCACTCCCAAGGAGTCAAGGAGTCCATGGTAACGTTAGAGGTAGCGACTGGATTACAGTCTATTTATCTTACGATTCCTTAGATGACGGTGCAATTTGTGCCGACATAGACAACCAGACCAACCTATGACAGCAATCGTAAAGGTGAATTTCCATCTGATCTCATTCCAGTATTTGATCTGTGAAGTTTTATTCTACACTGGTGTCTCATACTGCACGCAGCTGTTGTTTTCAGGAACAGATGAACCATCCAAATCTTTCATCTACAAAAGAGTCTAGGCCATGGAAGTTACTTACTTTTAACACAGTGATATTCCATGCAAAGCTCTCAAATGCCTTCTGGAGTTTTCGACCTTTCAGGCCTTCCTTTGATCCAGTTTCATGCAGGTCTCCATGGAAATCCAAACCTGTGCATTTGGAAGAATTAAACTCTGTCAAAGAATGCAAGCTTCTTGGTTGATTAAGACATTGGATTTCAATTCATTTTCTGATAACAAAAGATGTGAAAGACACTTGGAAAATTGACACAAGATTTTTCTTCCGCCAGTCCTGACATTGGGGTCAAAGAGTAAATGGGCAGGCACTGGGTATACCATGCTAAATTCGACCTTATATTTAACCAGACATTGTGGGTGGTGGAAGATCATTCAACAGCACTATACGGTACGGCATTTTACATCAAATGTAGCAGGCCATAGGGTGGATGTCGAGAAGACTGTTATTGGTGTTGGTTTATTTGGCACAGGAGCGCCATGGTTTAGTTTAGTTTGGAGATACAATGGGGAAACAGGCTCTTCGGCCCACCGAGTCCGCGCCGACCACAGATCTCCGCACAGTAACACTATCCTACACACACTCGGGCCAACTTTTAAATATACCAAACCAATTAACCTGCAAACTGGCATGTCTTTGGAGTGTAGAAGGAAAACCAAGATCCCAGAGAAAACCCGTCCAGGTTACGAGGAGAATGTACAAGCTCCGTAGTCAGGATCGAACCCGGATCCCTGGCGCTGTCGGGCAGCAACTCTACCACTGCGCCACCATGGTTTTCTGTTGTGCATCTAGCAGTGCCCCAGTTGATCTGCCGGCTGTGCTGTGTATTTGCCCACAAACCCATAATGTTGTTTCATTTGATAAATTGTTTGTCCGCAAATCATCAGCATTAAAAAAAACATGAGACAGAAAATACAAAATTGGTTTAATTGGAAAGAAATTGTTCACAGCATGGAGGCGCATGAGACTGCAGATACTGGAATCTGCAGCAAAAACAAGGAAGAACAGTAGGAGGAACTCAGGCAGTATCTGTGGATAGAAATGGATATTCGGGATAAGGGGTCCCGACCTGAAACGTTGACAGTCCATTTCCCTCCACCCACACTACCTGACCCACTCCTCCAGCTGCAATCATTTTGTTCGTTCACTACATCCCATTCCCATGAAAGAAGACTTGAAGGAGACATCTGGAAATAATAAACATGTTGTTATTAAATGGCAGTGACCTTACTACTTGTTTTTCTACTGCGGTGCTCACGGTTTTAAATGTGTGTCACCCCCTTGAACCATTGCTAATGGGAGTAACTTCCTCAATTCATCCTGTCCAAACCACTCATGATCTTGTACACCTCTACGGAATCTCCTCTCAATCTGAAGAAGGGGCTCGACCCGAAATGTCATAGAAACATAGAAACATAGAAATTAGGTGCAGGAGTAGGCCATTCGGCCCTTCGAGCCTGCCATTCAATATGATCATGGCTGATCATCCAACTCAGTATCCCGTACCTGCCTTCTCTCCATACCCCCTGATCCCCTTAGCCACAAGGGCCACATCTAACTCCCTCTTAAATATAGCCAATGAACTGGCCTCAACTACCCTCTGTGGCAGAGAGTTCCAGAGATTCACCACTCTCTGTGTGAAAAAAGTTCTTCTCATCTCGGTTTTAAAGGATTTCCCCTTTATCCTTAAGCTGTGACCCCTTGTCCTGGACTTCCCTAACATCGGGAACAATCTTCCTGCATCTAGCCTGTCCAACCCCCTTAAGAATTTTGTAAGTTTCTATAAGATCCCCTCTCAATCTTCTAAATTCTAGAGAGTATAAACCAAGTCTATCCAGTCATCCATTCCTTCTCTCTAGAGATGCTGCCTGCCCCACTGAGTTACTCCAGCTTTTAGTGTCATTCTCCTCTCATTCTCCTGTGTTCCAAAGAGAACAACTCCCGCTTCTCCATCACAACCTAAGAGGAGTTGCAGATGTTTCATGAGCAGAGCAATATTGTGTTCTTTCAGTGACATCACTGATAATCTTGAGTTAAGTTTCCTACAAACTATTAATGGACATCATTAATACTTCATCAATTTGAACATGCTCTATAAGAATTTGAACATTCACCTGAAATGAAAGATAAATATGCCTCTTTCAGTCAAGTTTTGTGAGAATCTTATTATGCCCCTGTCCCACTTAGGAAACCTGAACGGAAACCTCTGGAGACTTTGCGCCCCACCCAAGGTTTCCGTGCGGTTCCCGGAGGTTCCCGCAGGTTTTTGTCAGTCTCCCTACCTGCTTCCATTACCTGCAACCTCCGGCAACCACCTGCAACCTCCGGGAACTGCACGGAAACCTTGGGTGGGGCGCAAAGTCTCCCGAGGTTTCCGTTCAGGTTTCCTAAGTGGGACAGGGGTTAGCCTACCCTGAAGGTATGCCTTCTAATTTTAAGCAGCCCTGCCATGGAGAATTGTTTGCTATTACCCAACCTGTAATGCCCTTCATAATTATATATACCTTTCTCAGACCGCCCACTCAGACTTTTTCACTCCAAGGGAATAATTAGATACACAATCTTGCAAATGAGAATTAAAATGTCGCTTCCATCTCCTCATTAGTGAGCAGACTGTTGGTGAGTAAGTGCCAATGGAGTGTGCTGCCAATGACAATCTTTCATTCCTTAAGGAAGACTGAGAGAAGAGTGTGTGGAATTTTCTACATTGGCCACCAATTTTGTAACTGTACTGGGACAACTTGGCTGAAAGGTGCAGCTAGTGCGGGATCTGAGGTCTTCGTTACTACTGCTGTGTTGTTGTCTGGTCTCATAGCCTTTTCTCAATCCAGCGCTCACACCTGCTCCTGGATACCACACGGAGTGAATTGATTTGACTGAAGACTAACCTCTGAGAGGGTGGTCATCTCAGAAGGAACATGGGTGTGAATACTTCAGCCTTGTCTCCAGTACACATATGTCAAACCCCACCTTTGTGCAGGGTGGGGATATTCTGGATTCTGTGGTCATCGTCACTAGGGCAAGTTTTTCGTTGCATTTACTATGCTTGCCTTGAACTTGAATTTTGAATTTTGAATTTGGATTGTTGGTTCATCTATTTGCATTGTTTAATGAAAACTTACCTTATGATGCAGGGAGCTGTTGTGTGATCTGCCTCTTACCATGGTTGCTAGCTGAAAATGCCGCAGTATCACTATGTCACCTTAATGGGCAAACTATAACATGACATTCCCCGTTTGCTAAATTAATGGTTTGATTCATTTCGATGATTGCTCTGCAATCGATGGGTCAGGTGGGCTGAGGAACGGTTGATGGAATTTAATACGGAGAAATGTGAGGTGTTGCCTTTTTGGGAAGTCTAGCATGGGCAGGATCTACACAGTGAATGGAAGGCCTCTGGGTAATGTTATAGAGCAGAGGGAACCTAGGAGTGCAGGTACATGGTTCCTTAAAGGTGGAGTCGCTGGTAGATAGGATGGTCAAAAAGGCTTTTGGCACATTGGCCTTCATCAGCCAGAGTATTGAGTATAGAAGTTGGGAGGTCATGTTGTAGTTGTATAAGACGTTGGTGAGGCCACATTTAGAGTATTGTGTTCAGTTCTGGGCACTGTGTTATAAGAAAGATGTGGTCAAGCTGGAAAGGGTACAGAAAATATTGATGTGGATGTTGCCAGGACTAGAGGGTCTGAGCTATAGGGGGAGGTTATGTAGGCTGGGACTCTATTCCTTGGTGTGCAGGAGGGTGAGGGCTGATCTTATGGAGGTGTATAAGATCATGAGAGGAATAGATCAGGTAGATGCACAGAATCTCTTGCCCAGAGTAGGTGAATCGAGGACATAGGTTTAAGGTGAAGGGGGAAAAGATTTAATAGGAATCTGAGAGGTAACTTATTCACACAAAGGCTGGTGGGTGTATGGAACAAGCTCCTAGAATAGGTAGTAGAGGCAGGGATTATCCCAACATTTAAGGAACAGTTAGATAGGTATATGGATAGGACAGGTTTGGAGGGTTATGGACCAAATGCAGGCAGGTGGGACATGTTGGGCCTGGTGTGAGCAAGTTGGGCCGAAGGGCCTGTTTCCACACTGTATCACTCTATGACTATGACTCCAATAACATCAGCTGTTTTATTTTGCATCGACTCCGGTTTTGTCCTATGGAATAATCAGCCCTCCCTTGACCAGGGCCTCTGTGCAAGGAAGACAAGCACAAACCCAGCAAAGAAACAGCATTGCACCGACCTGGGCTTTCTACAATTAAATGGCCACTAACAGATGCCAGTAGTTACAAGTTTTAGACACTAATAGTTTGCAGGTGCTAACAGCTTGCTACTATTAGTAAAGCAAAATGTGGATCATTATATTGTACCACAAAAGTGCAAAATAAAAAGCATCTCCCATCTGTTGTGGTTAAATGCTTTGGGAGAAGCGTGCGATGGGCTTTATTCAATCCAGGATTTAGTTCAGATTCTTTCCGTACATTTTATTTATTTTAATAATTGAGATTGCTCTGTGTCGGAAGTCAATGTTTTATGTTGCCGTACTAGTATTTCTAGGTAACCTGCTAGTCAAAGAATTATTCTCCAATTCCACGCACAACATATCATAATAATCCCCCATGTAGCAACATTAAATGGTTGTACTTATGACAGATGAGCATTCAGAGCAAGGTATCCTGCTACTGCAATTTATAACCATCAGTTCAATAAAATAGCAGACTGTGGAAAAGAAAGAAATTTACCCAAGTAGCAAGATTTCCATTTAACAGAACAATCGGTCGGGCAATCAATACTTTCTCAAAAGGATGAATTTAATTACAAAGTGTCAGTGGATTGATTCCACTGAGAGAAATAAACTCTTGTTGATGTTGCATTTCATGAAAACATCACTAGTTTTCTTTGAGCTATCCTGCAACAGACACCTCACCCAATAGAATAAATGCACATCCCATTCAAAGGGAGATCAGCAAATCGTGATCATCGCCTCAAACCCAGGATGCTCCATGGCAGAACATCATGTTTCTAAGCTCAGTGGGTTTCAGCAGCATCGGACCACTCAGCGGCTGTGGAAAGCATCTTGTCCGGAAATATTACAATCTGATTTGGGAATTGCTCTGCCCAGGACAAGAAGGCTCTGCAGAGAGTAGTGCGTTCGGCCGAATGCACCATGGGAACTTCACTCGCTCCCCTGCAGGAACTATACATCAGGAGGTGCAACTCCAGAGCCAATAAAATCATGGGAGACCCCTTCCACCCCTGGAACGGACGGTTCCAGCTGCTACGGTCAGGCAAACGCCTCCGTTGCCATGCTGTGAGAACGGAGAGGTTGAGAAGGAGTTTCTTCCCAGAGGCCATTAGGAATGTAAACTCCTATCTCACCAGGGACTAACTTTACTGTACCACTCTACTGCTTTTTTTTAATTGTTTTTTTCCCATTTTTCCTTCCGCCCACAATATTTAATATGTAAAAGAATATGTGATTCTGTTCCATTCTGTTTGTAGTTTGTTCGGTTGTTTGTTTGTTTGTCTTTCTGCACAGGGGCCGCGAGCATTGCCACTTTCACTGCACATCTTGTATGTGTATGTGACAAATAAACTTGACTTGACTTGACTTGACCAGTGCATCATTCTCCAAGCATTCCAGCATCTCAGTGCTTGCTCAAAGGGAGACTTCAATCACCGGAAAAGGAGGTGTAATAGTTTAGAAAGTGAATTCTGGAGCTCAAACTCATGAGGATGCAAGGAAAGGTAGCAGGGAAACAAGTAGGTTTGTTTAGAAATCCTTTGCACCTTCTTTCTTTTAAAAATCAATTCAACTTGGCCACTTCAATGGACAACAATCATTCCTCTCCCCTCATGGGTTAAACAATCACTAGACAGTCCTCAGAAAAATCATTCTGACCCTCAGAATGAGGTTGGAATTGGTAGGGATAAGAATGGCAAACTAATGTAGAAACAAGGAACTGCAGATGCTGGTTTACACAGAAGAACACCAAAGTTCAGGTGTAACTCAGCGGGTCAGGCATCATCTGAGGAGATCATAGATGGGGGATGTTATGGGTCGGGACCCAGTTTCGGGTCTGAAGAAGGGTCCTGACCTGAAACGTCACCTATCAATGCTCTCCACAGGTCCATGTTGGCTGTCTGATCACTTGATGCAATGTATTCTGTGCAGACTTTGGACTTTTGAGATATAGCATGGAAACAGGCCCTTCGGCCCACCAACTCCGCGGCGACAAGCTATCAATTTCCTGACGCTAATTAACCTACAAACCTGTACATCTTTGGAGTTTGGGAAGAAACCCGAGCACCCGGGGTAATCCCATACGGTCGCAGGGATAATGTACAAACTCCGTAGTCGAGATCGAACCCGGGTTTCGGGCACTGAGCAACTCTAGCGCTGCACCTCTGTGCCGTCCTTAGACAGGTCATGTGGAAATGGCTACGCTGTCCGGCATGTCTGTTGTAAGCTGCCTGTGCCTCAATGTTTGCTACGTGTGTGATTGGTGAAAGTAAGCACTTTCAACAGGGCTTGAGACCTGAAATGTTACCTTATTTCATTCCTTCTCCCAGAAAGAAGTCAGGTCAGTTATTTCCACCATTTCCTGCTTTAAGTTCAGATTTCTAAGTATGGATTGGACTGAATAATTCTACTGATAAAGCAATTTATGGAGATTGGTACTAAAAATGCTATAAAGGCCTGCATGATGGCCAATCTTTACAAAGTTTTCATTTATAATAAAATCCGTTCAGTGATGGGTGATGCATAAGCTTTGCAGCTCAGCCCTTCAGTCACTGTGTTATAATGAAGCACAGGGACACAATGGCTTCACTATTTTTGCCTTGGCCTCCCCTAGCTTTCTAGAACTCACCAGCCACTCAGAGAATAATATCCCCTTTTCCAGTCAAAAAACGAATGGTAATGATCCTTCCACACTACATTGTTCACCAACCGCACAATATTTTCCAAATCCAAGTCAACTTGAACATCCCTTGTGAAAAGAAAATACCACAGGTGACGGGAAAATGGAAAAGTTAAGAGCAAACAGCCAGGAATACTATTTCCATTTTTACTCATTGTAAACCTTTTCCCTAATCAGTTTAAGTGGCATGAATAACACCAAACTAGATCCCGATTTGGGAAAATATCTTGTTTTTGGGAAAATAGATTCTTGGGTAACCATTTTTGGTTGGCCATAAAAACCAGCCTTTGGCCTGTGATGACAAATATTTGAGCCAAGACTTGGCCGAACAATTGCTGTAAGAATTAATGGGCCAGAAATCTAAATGGAACTGAAGTGATGACATTTTGTTTGTATACACTAGTTGATGTGTAAAAGGAGTGGGCAATTTCCGATTGCTCAATCTGAGCTACCTCCATCCCACTTGCCAGCCTTGCCATCCAGCACACCCCAGAATGACATCAGGGATATTCGTCTGAACCCCCAGGAGAAAACAGTTCAAGCTGTCAAGTTTCACTGTTTAGTTTAGCCTACAGAGTCCGCACCGACCAGCGATCCCCGCACATTAACACTATCCAACACACACCACGGACAATTTACACATACACCAAGCCAATTAACCAACATACATGTACGTCTTTGGAGAGTGGGGGTAAACCGAAGGGCTCGGAGAAAACCCACGGGGTCACGGGGAGGATGTACAAACTCCGTACGGGCAGCACCCATAGTCGGGATCGAACCCGGGTCTCCGACGATGTAAGTGGTGTAAAGCAGCAACTCTACTGCTGCTCCACTGTGCTGCCCACTTATAACATAATTTATCTGGCCAATTACGTCTTGTATCATTACTGTGATTCAGAATTTGAATGTGTTTGTTTCCAGGTTAGTTAGTGTGAGGCAATTTTGAATCTTCAATTTTGAATGAACCGTGTTCATCAGTTTCATCTATAACTTAAAACGGATTTGTTCTTTGAAATCACTGCCATTTTCTTCAAGCAAGGTTATGTCCATTGACTGAATGTCCAGTGACTGAATGTGTTGATTTCTCTAATTTCAAGGAGCTCTTGCGTTCCCTCTCTCTCCCACCCTAGTCGTCCTGCTAGTTCAACTGTTTGCATCCAGATATCCCTTCGTTATCACCGCAGCCAACAATGGATCATTATGGGCTCCACCTACCCTTGGTCATCGGTGGTGGCTCTGATTTGTTCTGAACCTTTTGATACCTTCGGTTTCCCTGTCCCCTTACTCTCAGTCTGAAGAAGGGTCTCGACCCGAAACATCACCTAATCATTTCCCCCAGAGATGCTGCCTGCGTTACCCCAGCATTCTGTGTCTATCTGCAGAAATGACTAAGTCAATACAATCAATAGTGTCATTCTTGGTTGCCTGAGCTAAAGCTGCCATGTGGCTGATGTGTGCACTATCTTCCAGTTCCAATATTCAGTTCTATTGAACCCAGTGGGGCTTCATTTCTGAAGCAGAAGTTGATGCACATCTACTTCCATGTCACGTCCGTGGCTGTGTGCACCTTCTTCCTGTTCCAATATTCAGTGTTATAGGAACCCACATGAAAAAGGGGTCTTCATTTCTGAATGACCAGTTGCAGAAATGTTTGATGCACATAATAACCCCCATTCGCAACCATATAACCTAACTATAACAATTACAGCACGGAAACAGGCCATCTCGGCCCTACAAGTCCATGCCGAACAAATTTTTTTTTTTTTTTCACATCTACTTCCATGTCACATCTGTGGCTGAGGACCGCCTTTCGCTGAGGTGACGCCAATTGCTGAGGTGTAATATATATCAGATGTTGATAGTCTCCACATGAAAAAGAGGGGTCTTTCTGCAGCTGTAGGCTATGACCAGTTGCTGAAATGTAGTAGCCTGCTGCATACAAGGCAATAATAAGCTTCCCCATCATTCGCAATTGTTTTGATGCACTAACTGAAAGAATATAGTGTCTTAAAGCATAGACTGTAGCGCTGCTAATCATGTCGATTCCATTTCATTCTTCCCACATTCTTATCAACTCCCTCTGGACCCTACCACTCATTGCATGCTAGGGTTGATTTACGGAGGTCAATTAACCCATCAACCCGCAATAATTTGGCATGTGTGTGTGTGGCAACTGGAAACCAATGTGGCCCCAGGGAGAACGGGATGGAAGTCAGAATTGAACCTGGGTCACAATTGAACTTGGGTTGGTGGAGCTGTGAGGCGGCAGGCAGCTCTACCTAGCTACAACACCCAAAAGCCACATGTAGTTGCTTTTAAGTCGTGTATATCACAGTGTGATTCTCTCATGTTATTAACAAAGTGTTTCTGTGGTATCCCTGTGGCAATGTTTCTCAACTTTTCATGAAACCTTGCAAGAATGTTAAGATGTTATTACTTTCCCTTTTGATTTCATGAAATACACACAGGGATGCTATTGCTATAGTAAATGGTAACAGACATGATGAATAGTAAATTCTCACCACTCTGTTTATGTGAATTTGTGGCTGTTTGATATTAATGGTCTCAAATGATGCTTTTCTAAACACTGATAAGTTTTGAGAGAGGACTTACAGAATTCTGGAAGCTTCTGTAGGTTGTCCCTCAGCATTCACTAGTATTTAGATCCACCCTGCTTATCCGTTCCTGAACATGTACAGCCTCTGTTGTTGTGCCATCCTTGTGAAGACTTTCTTTCTATTCTTAGTGCCTTTACACTGTGGCAACTCAACATGCAAGGGACTCTAAGCACTACCTTAACAAATTTCGGTATAAGTCGAGAATTAGGGCGCAGCGGTAGAGTCGTTGCCTTACAGCGCCAGGGACGCAGGTTCGATCCCGACTACGGGTGCTGTCTGTACTGAGTTTGCACATTCTCCCCGTGACCTGCTTGGGTTTTCTCCGGGATCTCTGGTTTCCTCCCACACACCAAAGACGTACAGATTTGTAGGTTCATTGGCTTGGCATAATTGTAAATTGTCCCTACATACTGGGATGGTGTTAATGTGCGGGGATCGCTGGTCTGCTTGGACTAAGTGGGCCGAAGGGCCTGTTTCCACACTGTATCTCCAAACTAAACTAAACTCCAATAATGTGCAAATATTGGATTCCACATGTTGGAAGAGCAAATGCACTTCAGAATACTGAGGTACAATTTAGCAATCCAGAGTTTTCCCAGTGTAAGGCTGAAAACATGGGTTAATTAAAATAATGTAGAATTTAAAACTGTGGTTAATGCCCAAGTGATTCCCCATTGTTCTTGAGAGAAGGAAATATGTTGTATTTGCATGGTCTGGCCCGTATGTGATTCTACATCTGCAGCAATATTGATGGTTTGAATGTCCTCTGACACTGTGCTCTATACCTTTTCCTGGGTAGCTAGTGGTTGGCAATAAATGTTGGTCTTTCCATTGATGGCCACGTCCTGTGAATGAGCAACCGAAAAAGTATGAATCCAACGTTAAGTGTTTTGGGATTTTTTTGGGGGTAAATGTAATACACTTCTTTGGAAAGCCAACAACAATAAAGTGACGTCAGGTTCCTGTTCCCACATTAAACAGCTACCCTCGTAACCTCTCTCAAGAGGAGAGAAATCCTGGCATTCCTTACATCCATCCAGTGAGCAAGAGTAGACACAGTTATGTCACATGCAGGGACCAGCACTCCACAGACACAGTATTCAATTTGCAAACTTTGGCAGACTTTCCCTTTCACTTTTTTTTGTGCAAAACCAGAACGGCTTTTGCCAAAAAAAAACAGATTGGGAGTGCTTTTCTGCGATCAACCCCAAATCTATCCAAGGTTCTGGAATTTAGAAGGATGAGAGGTTATCTTATTGAAACATAAAAGATTATGAAGGGTTTGGACATGCTAGAGGCAGGAAACATGTTCCTGATGTTGGGGGAGTCCAGAACCAGGGGCCACAGTTTAAGAACAAAAGGGTAAGCCATTTAGAATGGAGATGAGGAAACACTTTTTCAGACAGAGAGTTGTGAGTCTGTGGAATTCTCTGCCTCAGAGGGTGGTGGAGGCCGGTTCTCTGGATACTTTCAAGAGAGAGCTAGGTAGGTCTCTTAAAGATAGCGGAGTCAGGGGATATGGGGAGAAGGCAGGAATGGGGTACTGATTGTGGATGATCAGCCATGATCACATTGAATGGCGGTGCTGGCTCAAGTGGCCGAATGACCTACTCCTGCACATATTGTCTGCTGTTTATTGTTCAATGATCAAACCTAATGCTGCCCTGCACTATCGCTGCCTTGCATCTTCTATTTTAATTTGAAAGACAGCATTCAGTGTCCAGGTATCTCGCTCATACAATCTGAGATACTGGAAGCAGTCCTTAATTTACTCTATCAAAGATACGTCATTCATTCAACAGATTACAGAGCAAATTGCCACCTTATACTTGTTTCATATAAAACAGCCTCCTTATGATATTGGTTTCACCAAATTCTGTTGCAAAATCAGACCTCAGCCAGTCACAGAAAACAATCCTTAAAGGGACAGTCAGTTTCCAACGAGGTAAATGTCACATTCACTTTTTATGATAATTTATTTTTAGAGACACAGCATGGAAACAGTGGCTTCTAGCCCACTGAGGCCACGCTGACCATTACTCACCCTTCACAGTAGTTCTATGTTATCTCACTTTCTCATCCACTCCGTACACATTAGGGGCAATTTATGTTACAGAAGCCAATTAACCTGCAAGCCTGCATCTCTTTGGGACGTGGGAGGAAATCGGAGCACCCAAAGGAAACCCACATGGTCACAGGGAGAACGTGCAAACTCCACACAGAGAGCATCCGAGGTCAGGGTTGAACCTGGGTCTCTGGCGCTTTGAGGCAGCTGCTCTACCAGCTGTGCCACTGCTGCCTAGTGGGCTCCTGATTCTTTTACAAGACACTTGGGAGTAAAACAGAAAAAATGGGTGCAGAGATATGAAGATGGGATCATACACAATAGCAGTAGGAGCAGGTCAGGTGTTTGTGCATGTCTGTTGACCATCAGTGGACGTACAGCTGATATGATCACAGGTTGGAAAGTGAAGCACAGTATTCTGATAGTCATAACCTCCGACACTCAAATTTCGATCATTTAAATATGCTGAATGCCTTCATTCATCTATGGCACAGAGAATCCTAGAGGTTCACAAACCTCAGAAGAAATCTCTCCTCATTTCATCAACATCTTTCCTCCAGTAACAGAGAGCCAGACAGGAGAGATTCTGCTCAGAATATGGGAGTATTGCTTCGAGGAGAGGATTGAAATCACTTTTTTCATTAAATGAGTGCTTTCCTTGACATCGGAAAGGCAGTGATATATTGAAACTGATAACATCTCCAAGGGCACCTTGGTAACAGGTTCAATCAGGTCGGGAATTAAATATTCTGACTACTGCCATGTGGTCCCGAGCTTACTCAGGGAAAGGTAGTCAACCAGAATGAAATGATTCTTTAGACCAATTCATAATGTAGGATCAATTTAAAATATAACATTTATTCTGAACTACTTAAATATTTGTGTGCTCTGGGGAATAAATAAGGGCTTTGCATTTTATCCAAATTCAGTGGGAATGAGCCACAAGGCTTTAGCTTTGAGATATTTTCAATAAAGCTTCAGTACTCCGTTCATTAACTATTAATATTTGGTTTCGAGATTGATGCAAATGACCTAGTTTTGTTACACTGCATATTTATAAGCTGCGTAACTGCTTCAACTTTACTATCATTTCAATTTCTTCTCCTTAAAACACCAGGCATCACAGCATTTAATCCAAGCCGCAAAAACGAGCGCTTCAACAAGAGTGAAAGACGCAAGCCAGCATTTCACTGGCCAGTGTTCAGCGGACAGAACAGTGATCGCTTCACTTTCCTCAATCAGGAGTTGCGGCAGGGTATAATAGCCACGACTTCGGTGCAGTGTAAGGACTGAACTTTAGATCATAAGATCCGAAACGTCACCCATTCCTTCTCTCCAGAGATGCTGCCTGTCCCGCTGAGTTACTCCAGCATTTTGTGTCTACCATAAGATCATAAGACACACGGCTATTCTATTTTTCCTTCTCATCCCATTCTCCTGACTTCTTCCCGTTACATTTAACACCCTTATGCCCCTGTCCCACTTAGGAAACCTGAACGGAAACCTCTGGAGACTTTGTGCCCCACCCAAGGTTTCCGTGCGGTTCCCGGAGGTTGCAGGTGGTTGCCGGAGGTTGCAGGTAGTGGAAGCAGGTAGGGAGACTGACAAAAACCTCCGGGAACCGCACGGAAACCTTGGGTGGGGCACAAAGTCTCCAGAGGTTTCCGTTCAAGTTTCCTAAGTGGGACAGGGACATAAGGGTGTCACATTTCATCACCAGGTACCCAATAAACCTGCTGGGCAACTGGAGAAAACAACTTGCGATCTTGAAGCCTTAAGTAAAACTGGTCACATTACTGCACCATTAGTTTAGTTTAGTTTAGTTTAGGGATTACAGCAGGAAACAGGCCCTTCGGCCCACCGATTCCGTGTTGACCAGCGATCCCCATACACTAGTTCTATCCTACAGGCTAGGGACAATTTACAGAAGCCAATTAACCAACAAACCTGCATGTCTTTGGAATGTGGGAGGAAACCGGAGCACCCAGAGAAAACCCACGCAGTCACAGGGAAAACATGTAAACTCCGTACAGACAAGCGCCCATCGTCAGGATCGAACCCTGGTCTCTGGTGCCGTAAGGCATCAACTCAACTGCTGCACCACTGTACCTCCCCGTTATGACTTCTGGAGATTATGTCCAATTTATTTCTTGTTGATAAAAAAGTTCAGTGGAGGTGGTTGTACAAGAGAAGGAGCTGTAAAACTCGACACACTTGCATTGGGAGAGGCACAGCTGGTAGAGCTACTCCTCACAACACCAGAGACCCAATGTTTGATTCTAACCTCGGGTGCTGTCGATGTGGAGTTTGCATGTTCTTCCAGTGGCCATGTTGGTTTCCTCCCACGTTCCTGGTTTGTAGGCTTCTGTACATTGCCCCTTGTGTGTAGGGAGTAGATGGGAAAGTGGGATAACATAGAACTAATGTGAACAGGTGATAGATGGTGAGTGTGGACTCTGTTGGCCGAAGGGCATGTTTCCGTGCTAGTCTAGTCTAATCTAAACTTACATTGTCTGAAGCAACAAACAGATGTCTTCTTTAATTTCAAAAACAGGCTTTATCGGAAAAAATCATCTTGTTGGGCAGCATCAACGGAGAGAGAAACAGTCATTTCTTCACACCAACAACTCTTCATCAGAAAGCATTTTCGGTTTCAGCATCTGCTACTTTTTGCTCCAGGCTGTGTCTGTACATTACGGTTATTTTCCGCTCATTTTCTCGGACAAACACTTGCAGAGCCTTGGGGAGTGGAGGTGACTGGATGGTTAACTTTGAAAAGTGGCAATGGATTATAGAGCCTCACTCTGTGCCTGATGATCGATGCTCTAGACAGCGAAAACGAAACGTATCACTGGCCTGTGTGAACTCACGTCACACTCTGTCTGGTCTGGATTAGTAGAAGAAGAGACCTGGTGTACTTGGATTGGTATTTCTGTTACATTATTACCGCTGCTTCTTCCAGAGGCAAACCCTTCTTTAGGCGAGTTTAACCAACTCCAGTAAACGCAATTAACATTGACCCATATTTGGCCGCTGGCCTGAATAGATGTGTGGGCGGTAAGGTCGATTGTTTTGGGTGGAGATAGCTGACATTCTTCCCTGAAGGAACAGAGTGAACCTGATGGATGTTTGCAATGAGTGGGTAATTTCAAGGTATCATTCCTAAGACTGGCTTCGTATTTCAGATTCAATTAATTGATTTAAATCAAAATAATAAACTGCATGCAATGAAAATCTTAAATGAAAGCAGAAAATGCAGAAAAAGCTAAGCAGATCAGGCATTTTCAGTTTAGATGTATTTTAAATTCTTCAGCTATATGGTGGATTGTATGTGTCCAGACCTCTGGATATTGATATGGAGATGAAAATACTCTGATGTTGGAAATTTGAAATGCTAATTCTGTTTCTCTTTCCATAGATGCCACCTCACTTGTGTTTCCAGCGTTGTTTGTTTTTCAGTATTGACTTGGAGACTAGTCCTGAAAGCACCATGTTGCAGGACCTCCAGGATAAGCCACGATTAGCTTCCACCTTGTGCCACTTCACTCAACCAGCAGCGTTGTAGGTTGAAGCCTTACCCCAGATTTTGGCCCATAATCCCGGGAATTTCAATGCCACATTAAGATAATCCTGTGTGTTGAGGATTCGAATGATGCATGTTATCAAGACCCTGCAGATGCTAAACCTTCTGTGAAGCTCCTCGATGAGTAACAGCCTAATGTCCTAATTGAGCTCAGGAATCTGTTCCAACGTGACAACCATTTGCAGCACCAATAAGGATACGGCCCATGGCAGTAATGGAAAATGTTAGTTTTAGTTTCCAAAGAGCCAAACTTGTTGTAAAAACAAAGGTAAAATCATCAGTCAACAAGAAACAATGACGCGGATAGATCTACATCTCCGAATACAGATTTGAAAAATTCTCTTTTAAGGGGCCTTCTCTTCTATTTCTACTTTCCACTTTCTCTCTTCCTTTTTTTTATTTTTTATATACACACTTCACGTTTTTCTACTCTCTACCATCTATTTTTCCACTTTTTCCCCTTTCTATTGTTTTCTTTTTCTTGTCCTGCTTACTTCCTTCTTATAACATAAAACTAGAGGTTGTACATAGAATGGATTACGGTATTACATAGTTGGCACCTAAAATTAGGTGCCACTGTACTGTTTTGTGCTGTATTAACTTCTAATAAAATAAACAAAAAAAAAAAAAAAAAAAACAACACAAAAAAAAAACAAGAAACAAGAACTTCTTATGGTGGGACATACTTAAAATAGAACGACTACGATGAAAATGTAACTTGTGATTCCTGTTTAAGAATAGCGGTTCTTTTGCCAATGTTTGGTTCGTATTCAGTTTGTCTATTTACTTCACGATAATTGGCGTAAAATCAACATGATGAATATTAGCCCCAGGAACAGTAAGACACATCAACTTTCATTTTATTCCTATATATTCTATTTCTTGCAACACCTCTTCTCAAAGATCTTAAGATGTTGCAGCAGAGAATGAGGGTGCAGCGATATAATCAACAAATTATAAATAAGCAACTTCCTCACAGGCCCGCATTATGTTTTGATCATGTCCCTTGTTTCAAAGTATAATTTTACTGTAAAAACAAACCCAGAACAATCTCTGTTTTAAAACAGGATTTGCTAGAAATACTCAGCATCTGTTGAAGGAGACCTGAGTTGACATTTGAGGCACGGATTGCATAATGCGAGTGGCTAGGTGGCGCAGCGGTAGAGTTACTGCCTTACAGTGCCAGAAACCTGGGTTCGATCCTGACTATTGGTGCTGTCTGTACCGATTTTGTATGTTCACCCTGTGATCATGTGGGTTTCCCCCAGGTGCCCTGGCTTCCTCCCACACTCCAAAGACATACAGGATTGTAGGTTAATGTGGCTTCGGTAATTGTAAATTGCTCCTAGTCTGTAGGATAGTGCTAAGGTCGCAGACTCAATGGGCCGAAGGGCCTGTTTCCGCGCTGTATCTCTGAACTAAACTGTGTGGAACATGCTGCCTGATCTGCCACGTGCTTCCAGCATTTTCAGTTTTTATTAGAGTTTTCCAGCATCTAGAAGCTTTTGCTCTTTGATTGTGGCAGATGGTTAATCTGATCAAAACGTGTAAAATCTCTGTGGAATCAAGGAACCAGGGGAGCTGCAGACATCCAAAGTTGTTTCGAGGAATCAATTTGCAATGATGTGTGTTAATTGATATGCTGAGACTGTACTGACTCAAATACATCAATGAATAAAACTTCAAATTTCAGTCTAATGGACACTTGGGAAGAAACGGAATGCGGGCAGAATATATATGAGCTGGGATTGTAACGCAGGATTAGCGTGCACTAGTTTAACTACTGCAGGACGCGCAGAAAATGCATACCTTACCTCCAGTCAGGGATGTACAATCAGAGGCACAAAGTGCTGGGCAAGTGGTTTGGTTAGCAAGGGATCACTTGCCTGCTTTAGTCCTGGCACCAGCTCTCTTCCAGGTCCTCCCCCCACTACAATCAGACTGAAGATTACTTTGACTTCTTTCAGCAGAGGGTGGTGAATCAATGGAATTCATCGCCACAGAAGGCTGTGGAGGCCAAGTCAATGGATATTTTTAAGGCAGAGATAAATAGATTCTTGATTAGTATGGGTGTCAGGGGTTGTAGGGAGAAGGCAGGAGAATGGGGTTAGGAGGGAGAAATAATTCAGCTATGATAGAATGGTAGAATAGACTTGATGGGCCAAATGGCCTAATTCTGCTCCTATCACTCAGGAATTTATGAACTTATGAAGAAGGGTCCCGACCCAAAATGTCAACCTTTAGTGACTTCCACAAATGTTGCCTGACCCGCTCAGTTACTTCAACACTTAGTATCTTTTTCCTGTGAGCCAGCATCTGCAGTCCCTTGTGTCACAGAGTTAGACAGCACGAAGACGGGTCCTTTGGCCCAACTCATCCACTCCGACCAAGACGCCCATTTAAAGCAATTGTATTTGGCTCATATCCCTCTAAGCCTTTCCTTAATTAGACCCTATCCTAGCCCCTCAGGGGGGCTCAGCTTCAAATCCCTGTGATGTTTCATTTGTCAAAGACATAAAAGATCCAAATAAAGATTGAACAAAATAATTGAGTTAGAAATGAAATGTCTAATTAGTTGGTTTGAAAAGTGGTGAAAGGAAGTATTGTATCAGCCGATGCCTCTTGCTTCCCGTGTGTTCTACATGTTTGACAGGGACAGCTGTGCGGAGTATTTTCCCACAGTGACACCATTCAATTCTGCTCCAGTCACGCCGTGAAATCCGAGTGGTGCCGCAGTCACTTATTCCGAATTATGTCACTCGAGTGGCATTTGGTGGTCTATTCCTAGGCTTCTCTGACCAACACTTCGCACTTTGCCAACTAAACCTTGCTTCACTCATAGCAACAAATGGACACCAAGTGAAACCCGACCCTTGCAGTCTGGTTCTGATCAGTGCTCGTCCTTGGGGATGGATGTATGCCAGTCTGTGCACATGTGGTGCTGCAGAATAACTGGCGGGTTCACCATCTACATCCAGGTCAGTCCTCCTGGGATCGTTTTAGTTGTTTAAAAAACAAAAAAATCTCAATTGATGCTGCTTGCATCGACTTCATACACGCGCGCACACACCCACATGCACATGCACCACAAGCATCGCATCAACACACAAGCACACAGAAACATACATGCTCTCAGACACACATACCTCATGCACACCCAAGTGCACATTTACCCATATACTTTATGCTGGCGTATTGTAGCCAGCCCTGAGCAGGGACAGTTCTCAGACCAATGGAGTGAACAAGTAGAAGAGAGGCAAAGGTGACATTTTCCTAATTCTCACCCGTCAATCCCTTATCAATCCTACATATGGCTGGCTGGGACAATCCAAACTGCCTGAAGACTACGAGTGCAGCTGATGATGTGTCTCAACCCAAAATATAATTCCAGTAGAATAAACCACAGAACGGCAAGCTTTTACAATGACTCATAGCTGTTGTGAAGGAAAGGAATTGTGCCATGCTACATCACTTGGATATAAGAGCCAAGCCAGTTAATTGCATGAAAGAGGGAAATGCATTACATTTCTTTGCTAAGCACACAAAAACATTCCAAGTCCTGCAACATCTGGTGTAATGTCTGTCCACGGATGCTTCTTGGGGTCTTTTACACTGCTGGCCAAAGACGATAATAATACTCAGCCATCTAAACAAAGATGTGTTGTGTAAATGTGTAATGAAATGGCAGCATATTAATCTCATTGTTCCTCATTTTGAAAAAAAGATAGTTCTGTGCCGAGGACTAAATTGTAAATTGAGATATATAATATTAATTAAAGAAAATTGTAGCCTTTATTGTGAAACCTATTGTCAGGACACTCAACTATTCTAAATGTAAAACTTTTAAAATTCATTGAGCAGAACATTTGGCGATACTAATTTAACCAACGAAGCCTGCGCATCTGAATTTACAAGAGCCACGCGGACCTGCAGCTGCATCATGTAATGTCCACACCCAGTGGCGGACTAGCCAGGGTGTAAGCTTGCCCGATGGCAAGTGGGCACCTGATGAAGTAGGCCCCCTATATCAAGTGGGCCCCCTTTGTCTCCTGGCAATCAATACTTTTAGACCCAGTCCGCCACTGCCCACACCGCTCAACATGACCCAGCTACACAAGTCCCACCTGCCCAAGTCCCATCCTGCCACTGGGTGAGTATAAATGGGGATCCTGTGGATAGGGTGAATGTTTTAAATATCTGGGAGTCCACATCTCTGAGGTTATATAGCACACACGCCTCAGCACTTGAGTAGTCAAGGCAGCGCATTTACCACCTCAGGCAATTGAGGAAATTCCCCAATCCTCCAGTGCTTCTCAGCGGCGGTTGAAAGCATCTTGTCCGGGAACATACATCTGGTTCGGGATTTGCTCTGCCAAGGACAAGAAGGCAAGAGTAGTGCGTTCGGTGAACGCACTATGGGAAGTGTCTTGCCCCAGAGGACACAAATCGACCTCTTCCACCCCTGCAACGGACTATGGTCAGGCAACGCCTCCGTTGCCAGCGGGAGAGGTTGAGAAGGAGTTTCTTCCCAGAGGCAATTCGGACTGTAAACCCTTCCGGGACTAACGCAGAAGTTTTTCGAAAATACTTAGATTGTGTTTATAATTTGTTTGGTTTGTTTTTGTTGTTCCCGAGCATTGCACATCTCGTATGCGGCAAATAAACACTTGACTTGACTTGCCTGGGTCTCATATCCATCCAAACCATTCCTATCCATGTACCTGGCTAACTGTTTCTTAAGCGTTGGGATTGTCCCTGCCTCAACTACCTCCTCTGGCAGCTGGTTCCATACACCCAACACCCTTTGTCCCTCATGCCGTAGTTCACATGAGCTCATATTACGCCGGGACAGATTCTCATTCTTGGGCAAAGCACACAGCATCCATCAGCAGCACCTGAGACCAAGCATTCACACAACTATTCCTTTTCGCCCAGTTCTGTGGCCCCCCTCCCACCCTGTCGAGAACTCAGCAAGCAATCCGCTCATGTGACAGAGACGGTGACACTCACCAGCCTTTTGAGCCTGCATTATCTTCACGTAGACTGCATCAGCAGATTCAATTAGCATCTTGCTCGTCTGAATCATCTGGAAAACAATAACAACATGAAGAAAAAAAGATCCAAAATTCCTTTCATATTTAAATCTCTTTACGTCCCCAAGCTGAAGTCTCTCTTTAGTGTCTCATTTATTGCCCAGTTGCACAACTGCCTGGAATGAGCTGCCTGAGGAAACTATTGATGCGGATGCAATTACGACTTTTAAAATACATTTTGACAGGTAGATGGATAGGAAGGGTTTTGAGAGCCACGGGCTAAATACAGGAAGATTGGATGAGCCTAGAGTGCCAACATGGCTGACATGGGTTAGGTGGGCTGAAGAGTATGTTTTCATGCTGTATAGTTCTGTGACTCTATACAAATAGGCTATTTAACTTGGGGGTAGAATGTACTAAAACTCTGTCCATAACTACACATGCACTTCCTGCAGGAGTCACTAAATAGCAACCAGATCCCTGCCAGGCTATCTCTCCCTATGTCAGAGGTGCTGGAGAAATTACACAGACCCTGCTCGAACCATGGTTTGAAGTCTGAGCATCTCTGACAAATTCAACATATAGTAGGCATCTCTTATTGCCCCTGATGGCTCTAACTGTCCAAGTTAGGCCTAAGAGGGCAGTAAAACAACCAGATTGCTTTGAGTCAGAATCACAGGTAGAGGAGAGAACTTTTGGGTTAAAATGTCAAATTTTCTTTCCAAAACAGTGGTAAATAAGATGATTTATGTTAACAATACCTGGAGGTTTCATGATACAGGATTTTTAATTACAGATTTATTTAATTGAATTCAAAGTCTGCAGCTGTGCCGGTGGAATTTGAAATCTGATTATACATACCCTCCGGATAACGACTGTTCGGGGTTATGGGGTTAAGAGGGAAAGATAGATCATCCGTTATTGAATGGCGGAGTAGACTTGATGGAACGAATGGCCAAATGTTGCTCCTATCACTTATGAACTCTAGCAACATAATCAATTTGTGATCGTCCCCTTACTACGAATAGAAAAGTTAGCAAACTTGGGCTCATCCGCCCCTGCAGGTCTCACACATTTCCCACTGTGAGCAGCAGAGCTGTTGTGGAAAGCTAGCGCTACCCCCTCAATGTAAAATGCCGTGGAAATTATGTGACAGATATATTAGCAGGCTGACATCTTATACCTAATAGGTTTAACAGTTTTGATAATATACCCCATGCTGTGATTTAATTTGAAGAATCTACAAATTGTATATTTTGCATTAGTATTTTTGTCTGCCCATTACACTGAAAGATCATTAATACATTTCATGGTCTTAGAATAAACACTTTGTATGGATTGCAAGCATGTTGGGCACCGCTCATCTTGAGGAAATGCGATTCCTCCTAATGGATAAATCAGACCAATTCATAACGAGTTGGTCTCCATTCGTCGTTTTTTTGGAATCATATGGTGCAACACAATTGTAAAAAATAACTGTTTCAGGACTGGACGAGGGTTGGTCAAGATTATAAATAATGATCTCCTTTTCTTTTTTATTTTATTTTCTTTTCTCTATTTTCTCTCTCAACTTTCTTCATTTACTCGTTTTCTTTCTTCACACGCTATATATTTCACATCTTTCTATCCTATCTAACTTCTTTTTCTTATTCTAATCTTTTTTCAATGTAACAAAAAAAAAAGAAGTTGTACATAAAATGCATTATGAAAATATATATTAGGCACTTTGGTGCCATATGACTGTATTTACTTCTAATAAAATAAAATATTAAAAAAAAAGAATAAACACTTTGTAGTGTTAGTAATGAGAGAGAAAGGTAGACTTTAATGTTACATTTCAACTCACATGTTCAAAATGAAAAATCCCATTATATTACAGAATTGTTACAGAGCAATATTATAGAACAGTTATGGTTATGGGGAGAAGGCACGAGAATGGGGTTAGGAGGGACAGATAGATCAGCCATGATTGAATGGCAGAGCAGACTTGATGGGTCAAAAGGCCTAATTCTGCTCCTATCACTTATGACCTTTAGAGAATTAGTGATGAGATGACTTTGGATATTTCTGGTGTTATTGTAATGTACACAAAACAAAATGAGTAAATGACATCGTGGGCAGCCACGGTGGCACAGCGGTAGAGCCACTGCCTTACAGTGCCTGCAGGGCCGGAGACCCGGGTTCGATCCCGACTACGGGTGCTGTCTGTACGGAGTTTATACGTTCTCCCCTTGACCGCGTGGCTTTTCACTGAGATCATTGGTTTCCTCCAACACTCCAAAGACATACAGGTTTGTAGGTTAATTGGCTTGGTGTATGTGTAATTTGTCCCTGGTGTGTCTAGGATAGTGTTAATGTGCGGGGGTCGCTGGTCATGGCGGAATCAGAAGGCCGAAGGGTCTGTTTCCATGCTGTATCTCTAAATGGAACTAAGACTTGAGTTATCATTTTGTGAAGTGCTGGGAAGGAATTTTAAAATCATTGCAGAATATTTGTCCAACTTTTAGATTCCAAGCCCGTGAATCTAACCATAGATCCATAGTCATAATTTGTAGAATACAGATGGCTATCGTCAGCCCACCCTGCCCATAATGACTCAGTGAGAGTAATTCCCTTCCCAGTCCCTGGCCTAGAGATCACAACATATCATTTGCTGATTCAGTTACTTTCTAAATATATTTTCGGCTTCAGCCTTACCAATTCGTTCAGGCAATGAGTTCCTGACGTTTTGTGTAACAAATCTTGTCCTCAACTGCCCTCTAATCCTATGTCAATAACTGTAAATACAGACTTGTCCTCCCTCAAACACCCCACCTCTGCTTTATTTTGCCCTCCGTTATTTATCTCTGTACTAAGAGAATTCTTGCTTCCTGATATATTGACCAATCTCACAACTTTAACAGCAGTCACCAAGCACCAGTCAGTGTACCCTGAAGCCTTTACCACCATAGCTGGGGACTTCAACAAAGCCACCCTGAAAAAATCACTCCCAAACTACCACCAACATGTCACCTACGGCCCCAGAGGATTAAACATCCTTGACCAGTGCTATACGACCATCAAGGGTGGCTATTGCTCTATCCCTCGCCATGGAAACCGGACCATTCAGTGGCGCTGCTTCTTCCTGCATACAGGCAGCAACTGAAGAGCTCACCCCCAGAGGTGAGGATTGCACAGAGCTGGTCTGGGGAGGCAGAGGAACAACTACGCAATTGCTTGGAGTCAGTAGACCGGGCAATGTTCAAGGACTCTGCAACGGACCTGAATATGATACGCAACAGTCGTTACAGACCAGAAGGAAATGTGTGGAGGACTGTGTTCCTACAAAAAACATCCGACTGTTTCCTAACCAGAAGGCTTGGATGAACCAGGAGATCTGTATTCACCTGAAGACCAGATCCCGGGCACTCAGGTCTGGTGACGCAGAGGTCGATAAGAAGTCCAGATACGACCTTGACAAGGCCATCAAAAAGGCCAAAAGGGACTTCCGTTCAAAGCTGGAGGATGGGGCGGATGTTCGGCAACTGTGGCAGGACTTGAATGCCATCACCACTTACAAGGCAAAATCAGGAAGCAGCTCAAACGACAGCGAAGCATCATTCCCTGACGAGCTCAATGCCTTCTACGCACGCTTTGATAGGGAGAACACTGATGTGCCTTCCCGAGCCCCCATACGCCCTGATGGTATTACAGTCACAGTCACAGAGGCCGACGTCAGAAGAACCTTCAGGGGGGGTGAACCCTCGGAAAGCGCCTGGGCCTGATGAAATACCCGGTCGAGTTCTCAAAACCTGTGCAGACCAACTGGCTGGAGTTTTGCAGACATTTTCAAACTCTCATTATTGAGGTCTGAGGTTCCCACCGGCTTTAAGAGGGCATCAATAATACCGATGCCAAAGGAAGAGTAAGGTGACGTGCCTCAACATTAGTATTTTGCTCAATATGTCAGCATCTACAGTTCCAAGTGTCTCAATAAAATAATGATCTTATTTTTTGGACTCCTAAACTCAGTGGGTGAGGCAGCATCCCTGGAGAAAAAGCATGGGTGACTTTTCATTTTAGGGGACCGTTCTTCAGACTAAAAGTTATGGGTGTGTGTGTGTGTGTGTGTGTGTGTGTGTGTGTGTGTGGGGGGGGGGGGGGGGGGGTGTGGTGTGTGTGTGTGTGTGTGTGTGTGTGGTGTGTGTGTGTGTGTGTGTGTGTGTGTGTGTGGGGGGGGGGGGGGGGGGGGATGAAGTGCTGGAGGCGAGAGGGATGAAGTGCTGGAGGCCAGAAAAGACCAGGACCTAAATTTCTTTACCCATCTGAGATAGGACAACCTCCTCCTCCTCATCATGAATCTTTTCTGGATCCCCCCCAATGCCTTTATAGCCTTAAATAAGCAGGCTTATATAGACCTATAGCCTTAAATAACCACACCATGACTATACCTTGCTTTTTCTAAACTTCGACCCCTGCATCTAAGGGTAATGTCTTCCTAAATCAACTCTTAAAATAGATGATTTGGTCATTATTGCATTGTTGCTTCTGCACAAACGGATTGCCACATTTCCTACATTACAACAATGAAACGTTCTACACCATAAAAAGTACCACACATGCTGCACATTGGAGTATCCTGAAGGGAATGCTAAAGGTGCTTTAGAAAAAAGCCTATTTTGTATTTTAAATGCAGTGCAACGAATCTCCCTACACCAGATAGCGAGTATCATACAATATGGCCCAAAGAAAGCAGCATTGCAAATGTTGCCAGGCTACAGGATGTAGGGAGTCCACAGTGGTTTTGTTCTTGCAGAGTAAACATAAATCGACATCTGCATGATCCTGTTTCATTGCACACCAGCTATAGTTAGATTGTGGTTTTCTGTTACAAAAAAAGTACTTCATCAATTATATCAGATTGCTGAGAACTGCTGCTTTACGCAGCAAAAAGTAATCGATGATCATAGATATGCAAGCTAACATAGTGTCAATCTACGTCCCTTTAAAATTAATATTAGAAGTTTCTACCATTTTACATCAAACAGTCAAAAATATTTTAAATCGGAGCACCGCGGTTTGAATTCTCATCTCATCTCATCTGACCTGGAAGCATCATCAATCTGTAAACTTCCTTCAGCCACTTGGCAATTTGTACCAGGATATTGTTATGTACAGCAATTAGATTGTGTGGGATGGTGGGTAAGTGCAAGCGAAACACAGCTGTGTCTTGAAATGGCTGTGAAAATGCTCTTTGCATTCATGTTCCCACACTTCTAAAATGAGTTCAGATGTTGCTGTCAAAGTACGGTTGCCGTTAATGGCTGTCCATTATTAATGCAGAAATGGCAGAGCAACTTCAGGCAGAGTGCATGCAGACAGTTGCTAAGTTAAAACTATCCACAAGCTGCAATTTTAGTTGTGCTTTCACTGCCAGCGTCTCGACGAAAACAGCTCACTGTTTGCCTCACTATTGAAGTGCACTTGATGCTAACGTATTTTCATGTGAGATATAATCTGAACTGACCTCAGAATGTTGTGTTAAGTGTACTTCTAACAAAACACTAAAAGTTAACAACACCCTATCGATTTCCCTGCAAGTGAACTGCTATCAACTGTGATTTTCCAAATGTAAAATCTTAAAGTGATTAACCGTGACCCTTCTTCAGACTCAAACTTCAGACCCTTCTTCAGTGTGAAGAAGGGTCTCGACCCGAAATCACACACATTCCTTCTCTCCAGAGATGCTGCCTGTCCCACTGAGTTACTCCAGCATTTTGTGTCTATCAAAGATTCAGGTTTGCTGGTTCTGTAAACCCTCCATTTTGGTGGAAACAGATAACCATATAACCATATAACAATTACAGCACGGAAACAGGCCATCTCGGCCCTACAAATCCGTGCCGAACAAATTTTTTTTCCCCCTTAGTCCCACCTGCCTGCACTCATACCATAACCCTCCATTCCCTTCTCATCCATATGCCTATCCAATTTATTTTTAAATTATACCAATGAACCTGCCTCCACCACTTCCACTGGAAGCTCATTCCACACCGCTACCACTCTCTGAGTAAAGAAGTTCCCCCTCATATTACCCCTAAACTTCTGTCCCTTAATTCTGAAGTCATGTCCTCTTGTTTGAATCTTCCCTATTCTCAAAGGGAAAAGCTTGTGTCTACAACTCTGTCTATCCCTCTCATCATTTGAAATACCTCTATCAGGTCCCCCCTTAACCTTCTGCGCTCCAGAGAATAAAGACCTAACTTATTCAACCTATCTCTGCAACTTAGTTGTTGAAACCCAGGCAACATTCTAGTAAATCTCCTCTGTACTCTCTCTATTTTGTTGACAGATAGGTCAATAACATGACAACCACTTAGATTTGTACAATACAGGCCGAAGAAGTGTTTCGGCCCGAAACGTCGCCTATTTCCTTCGCTCCATAGATGCTGCTGCACCCGCTGAGTTTTTCCAGCATTGTTGTCTACCTTGTACAATATTTGTTTCTCCAGCACACTACTATTCTTTCTACAATCTTTTTTTTTTTAACAAATGATTGCCCTAAATCCAATAAAATATCCTGAATGACTTTATACGGAAATGGAAACAAACTTGTCACCAATCCACATGAAAGGATAGTGGAACTAGTGTTATGGGCAAACGATGGTCGGCGTGGGCTTGATGGGCTGAAGAGCCTTTTTCCATGCTATATCTCTAGACCAGCAGGCTTAGAGTCTTCCAACAGCACCTGGAGCTAACATTCCAAACTATAACAAGCTAAAAATACCATGCACACAATTGGCAGTTGATTGTTTAGTTTAGAAAGGGAATTAAAATAACTTGAAGGAAATGATTCATGTCTGGCCATTTGTTAATGTGATCTCCTGTAGATCAAATGTACATCTATCATCTGTTCTGCCTTGGGTACAGAGTACAGATACAAGTCGATCCGTGTCCAGGAAATGAATGAGATTATAAACGCTATGATATCTGAGTAAGTTTGCCCACATTGCCTATGGGTGTATCTCTCTCACTTGCATTTTAATTGCACCTCATTTTACTCTAATAAGATATTCACCCAACAACGAGACTAATCTTCAGACCCATGGTCATTTAACACCACACTCACACTGTGTCCTTCATATGTAGGACTGCCGCCAACCTACAAATATCACTGTACCCACCCAAGTTATACCCTTAATTTAGGGGGCTAACCCAAGACTACCACCTCAATTGGAGGGATGCACTAGGTTTTGACTAGTTAGCAGTTATTTTATCACACACCTCCATCAAATACAAAGGTAGACAAAAATGCTGCAGAAACTCAGCGGGTGAGGCAGCATCTTTGGAGCGAAGGAATAGGTGACGTTTCGGGTCAGTCTGAAGAAGGGTCTCGACCCGAAACATCACCAATTCCTTCGTTCCATAGAAGCTGCCTCACCCGCTGAGTTTCTCCAGCATTTTTGTCTACCTTCGGTTTTTCCAGCATCTGCAGCTCTTGCTTAAACAATCCATCAAATACAGATTAATTTGTCATTTTATCCATTAAATATTCAACATTCGTGGAGATAACAATGTCGTGAAATACTATTTTTCAATAGTACATGACTCCCAGAGTATTTTCTGTTTTGTTTCAGATTTTTATCATCAGATTGACTTCATTTATCAGTTTGTCACCTGTTATCTCACATGTTTGTCGGCATAACACTCTTATCTCACTAGCTGTGCCACCCTGAAGTTGTGAGAGATTCAGTACAAGAACACTCCCTTCCTTTCCTTGCCACCTTTAATGATGAACCAATGTTTCCTATGAACTTTGTTATCTTCATAATATTTGCCATTTATCGGCCAAATTGGCATCATCTAATTCTGTGACCTCTAAGGCAATAATAAAGAGAATTATGAAAGAAGCTAGGGAAAGGTTCTGCTTTATTTTGCCTCACCCATAGCTCATAAAAATTAAAATTATACAATGACCAATGATAGTTCGCATCTTCTGAGAAACATTTTTTCCTCTGTAGCTATTTTCAACCTCATTATGAAATTTTTGTTTAGTTTAGTTTAGAGATGCAGCGTGGAAACAGATCCTTCGGCCCACCGAGTCCGCGCCAACCAACTCTCCCCACACGCTAACACTATCCTACACACACAACGGACAATTTATACAATTACCACGCCAATTAACCTACAAACCTGTACGTCTCTGGTGTGTGGGAGGAAACTGGAGATTCCGGAGAAAACCCATGCAAGTCTCGGGGAGAACGTACAAACTCCGTACAAAGAGCACCCGTAGTCAATTTTGCACACCCATAGTCGGTTTCGAACCCGGATTTCTGACGCTGTAAGGCAGCAACACGACCTATGCCACCGTGCTGCCCTGTGTGAAACAGTTCCCAATTTTATGTTCAACCCCCTTGGTTTGTCTTCAGTAGGAATGCCAGTGATTGCAAGGAACTCTGCTGGTAAGGTCATATTTTTCCATGTGGCTGCCATCATCCTTTGCTTCTCTACATCAATTCGTTGGCTAACCTGTCACTGGTCACACCAGCCCCAAGGCACTCGTGTCTGTAGAAGCTGATAAAAAGTCTCCTTAGATATCAAACTTGAGTTACTTTCTGGGGAGCTCTAATCCACAGGCCAACCACCTGTCCGAACAATTCCCAATAGGAACACTGAGGGATGAGCTGGGATGACTCGAGAGCGCAGGTGCCTTGTTTGCACAGGGGGTGATGCAAGGTGATGTACGATATATGATCACTGATATACGAGGACAAAACAAAATGAGATCTTTACAGGTGAATAAAGTCTAGTAGTTGCGAATAATGTGTTGCAGCAGCTGCTTTGTAATGTTAAAGCTGAATAAGCTTTAAGGCAATGATAGATAGATTTTTGATTACTACAGGTTTCAGGGGTTATGGGGAGAAGGCAGGAGAATGGGGTTAATAGGGGGAGATAGATCAGCCATGATTGAATGGTGGAGTAGGCTTGATGGGCTGAATGGCCTAATTCGACTCCTTTCACATGACCTTATGAATAGACAACGCATAAATAACCAACATGCAGAGAAAAAGTCGTCATTTTCTTTGTAACATTTGAAATCTCACTGTTATAATGACCTTTAATTATCATCTTTACTCTTTTAATTCTGTGCTACAAAATGTAACATATTATAAATTAAAATGAAATACATAGTATGAATAAAAATATTTCAAGAAAAATGACGGATCAGATCCGATGGGCCGAATGACCTAATTCTGTTCGTAGGTCTTGTGATCTAAAATTCACGCGAGATGGGAATTGTTTGGACAATGTTTTCATGTAAAACGCAACTTTTAGTCTTTTTATTACTTTTAATATTGCATTTTTAGAAGTAATTTTCCTTGCATGTTTGGTCTTAGTTTTTCAATTGGATTTGTAGGCTAAGCAGTACAGCCGACATGATGCACTGAATGTCAGGGGGGGTCAAGATCATAGCTACAGGGGCAGAAACACTCTTATTCTGCACCATCCTTCTGCTCAGGCAAACTAACTTCCTACAACACTCCAGGAGGCCCAGAACAACACAGGAACAATTAGATTGCCAAAGATTCAGTGCATTTCCTGTGTGTTGTGCATGAAGGGAATTTATATTTCACTGACACAAGAGTTGATCTTTCAACTGAAGCCGTTGGATAAATATCCAACCAAAGATGACATGGATCCAATGCAATTAATCTTTTCACAATGATGGACACAAAGTGCAGGAGTAATGCCCCTGTCCCACTTAGGAAACCTGAACGGAAACCTCTGGAGACTTTGCGCCCCACCCGAGGTTTCCGTGCGATTCCCGGAGGTTTTTGTCAGTCTCCCTAATGGTCGAACGTGGTTTCCGCTTCTTCTATGTTCCGGCGATTATTTCAAAGAATTCAAAACCGGCCGCGACTAAAAATAGGTTGCCGTTTTAAAAATCGGTAATTTTTGAGTCGAAGCCGGTTGCGATGCTAGTTGCAGGTGGTTGACGGAGGTTGCAGGTAGTGGAAGATGAGACCATAGAAGAAGCGGAAACCACTTTTGACCATTAGGGAGACTGACAAAAACCTCTGGGAACCTCCGGGAACTGCACGGAAACCTTGGGTGGGGGCGCAAAGTCTCCAGAGGTTTCCGTTCAGGTTTCCTAAGTGGGACAGGGGCATAACTCAGCGGATCAGGCAGCATCTCTAGAATATTTTCATACCAAGCTCTCGGGTCAGCATTCACTTTCCACAATGCTCTTCTTTATTACTGTGTTACTAGATTTATTTACTCATGTCCTATTGAATCACGTTTTCTTTTTCAGTGAGATATTTCTTTAGTCCTTTAAGACCATAGGAAGTGGGACAGGGGGAGGTCAGTCAGCCCCCGAGTCTGCTCCACCATCAAGACAAATAATGACTGATTCAACATTCCTTGTCCACTTCCTGGCTTCTGCCATAACCCCGGATTTCCTTCCTGATTAAAAGTCTATTTTAGACTTACACGTGCACAAGGACCCCGTCTCCATCACTCGCTGCGGCAAGGAAATAAGGGTCAACATTTCATTAGCTTCCCCTTGTGTTCCACTGGCATGCTAGCTTTCTGTCCTTTGAGGTCAAAGATCCTGAATCCCTTTGTTCTGCCACTTGCCGCAGTTTCTCTCTATGTCAATAATTTTGTTCTTTTATTCTCACTACAAAAACAATGTCACACATTCCCCATTACACTCCATTGGCCAATATTTTGTCATTCACTTAACTTGTCAATATCTTTCCGTGGACACAAAATGCTGGAGTAACTTAGCGGGGGGACAGGCAGCATCTCTGGAGAGAAGGGATGGGTGGCGTTTCGGGTCAAGACCTTTCTTCCGACTTATATATCTTTCCATAAACTGCTTGTATCCAGCTTGCAATTCACCTTTTTGCCTTGTCCATGAATTGGGCTGCCAGACATTTCCTTCCTCCCTCCTGGTCACGACCATATATAGAAACATAGAAACATAGAAAATAGGTGCAGGAGTAGGCCATTCGGCCCTTCGAGCCTGCACCGCCATTCGATATGATCATGGCTGATCATCCAACTCAGTATCCCCTCCCTGCCTTCTCTCCATACCCCCTGATCCCTTTAGCCACAAGGGCCACATCTAACTCCCTCTTAAATATAGCCAATGAACTGGCCTCAACTACCTTCTGTGGCAGAGAATTCCACAGATTCACCACTCTCTGTGTAAAAAATGATTTTCTCATCTCGGTCCTAAAAGACTTCCCTCTTATCTTTAAACTGTGATCCTAGTTCTGGACTTCCCCAACATAGGAAATAATCTTCATGCATCTAGCCTGTCCAACCCCTTAAGAATTTTGTAAGTTTCTATAAGATCCCCCCTCAATCTTCTAAATTCTAGCATGTACAAGCCGAGTCCAGCCAGTCTTTCTTCATATGAAAGTCCTGACATCCCAGGAATCAGTCTGGTGAACCTTCTCTGTACTCCCTCTATGGCAAGTTGATGGTGGCCCCAGCACTAATACTGTAGTCGATAGTGGCCCCAGCACTGATTCCTGTGGTACCACTGGTCATAGGCTGCCAACCTGCAACCTCTAACCCTGCCTGCAGCTTTCTGCCTGTTAGCTATCTCTATCCATGCCTGGTGCTACCTCCAATACCAGTACACACATCACTGCACTGAATGATTTTGAGAGCTACAATTGTTCCAGTTCCCCATCCACTAAACTTAAGTTTCTGGTCCAGTCACATGTGAGTTTAGTTTATTGTCATGTGTACAGTGAAAATCGTATGTTGAATGCTAACCAGTCAGCGGAAAGACAATACATGATTACAATCGAGCCATCCACAGTGTACAAATACATGATAACGGGAATAACGTGAAGAAAGTTTAATGCAAGATAAAGTACAGTAAATTATGATCAAAGATAGCCCGAGCGTCTCCAATGAAGTATATATTAGCTCAGGACTCTCTTTAAGGGCCCGTCCCACTTTCCCGAGTCCTTTGCCGAGTTGAAAGGACCTTAAAAAAAAAAATCAAGATTTTTGTGATCTACGAACTCCTCCGGACTATCTTTTTACTCGTGGACTTTTTTGTCAAGCTGAAAAAAACGTCCCGACTTACCTGATACCCCGAGTACCTATGGCTGGCATAACGAGTCGCTACGATATACCTACGGACTGCTATGGACTCGTTACGGACATTCTCCAATTTTGAATCAAGGGGAAAACTCGGGAGAATTCGTGAGTAACTCGAAAAAATGGAACAGGCCCTTTTTTAGTTGTTGGTCGGATGGTCAAGTTGCCTGATAACAGGTGGGAAGAAACTGTCCCTGAAACTGGATACAATTCTATACCATCGCCTGATGGGGGAGAGGAGGAGAGTGGCCGGGGTGCAACTTGTCCTTGAGTATGCCGAGTCAGCTTGAGGTGTAAATGGAGTCAATGGAAGGGAGGTTGGTTTGTGTGAATAGAATCTCAATGATTACTCACGGGACTCTCTCACCAATTACTCTGGCTTTATCTGATAATAACTTTTAATTACATTTTACAGTCTGGAAACAAATTGCAGCCTCTTCATATTAATAGGTCAGCTTATGAATTCAAGTATGATTAATGCTGCATAGTTTGGTTACTATAGCAACTGCTCTCTGATCCAAGTAGCCCTGCATCCACTTTAGCTTTTTGTTTGTTTTCCAGTTTAATGCTCCTCAGTTTACAGATCGAGGTTTTGAGTCTTGTGTCAACTAGTGTAGTCTCCAGTTAGCTAACGGTGGCGAGATACAAGGGAGTCATAATCGCGTGTTCACCTTGACTATGGAAAAGGATTGGCTGCAACAGCAAACATTGTTTTCCTTCACTCCCTTTGACCTGACAGCAGCTCAACAAATTCAGTGCGCAGATTTGTGCAGTGTGGACTTATGCCCTTTAGAAAATGGAAGCATGTCACACTTCAAATAGCGAGAGGATTGAATGAGTGGACTCACTGTCTCGTAGGCTGCTAGAACCTTCCTGAGGTGGTCTGGAACTGGACCCTGGGCCTCCATGGAAGGATATTGTTCGCTGAGGTTCAGTGTCACCGACACGGTGTTGTCACTGTTCAGTAGCCATGACGACAGAGTTAGAATGCATTGCTTCATGTTCGCTGCAGGAGTCAGACCACACAACTCCTTAAATGAGACCATGGCGTTCTGTGTAAAATACAAATCCATTGTCACTATATACTGTAGACACAAGCAACTGCAGATGCTGGCGTACAAAACAGACACAAAGTGTTGGAGTAACTCAACGGGTAAGGCAGTATTCCCAGGGGACATACATAGGCATTGTTTTGGGTCAGACTGAGGACCAAAACGTTGCCTGTTCATGGCCTCCAAGATGCTGTCTGACCCGCTGAGCTACTCCAGCATTTAGTGTCTTTATTTGTTAAAATATTCTGCACACATCCAATCTCATACATCGTTCACCTCAGGATCTTTATAATTGATGAATAGTAGAAGACTAATTTTCAAGAGGACATAAAACCTCATTCTATAATGAATACATATCAAAAAAATCTGAATTTTGCCATAAAAGTTGACCCTGTATTTATTAGGAAATCCAACATAAACCATGCTAAGGAATGGCCCAATATTGTGGTGGAGTATTGAAGGTCAGTACTGCTACGAAAACGTTCCTCCATCACATCCAGTACCACTGGCACTGACTGATCTGATTCCGTGGACAGTGATATTCTCCATTCAAATTTGTTTCTGCACAAGACATTTTTTAAAATGCTGCTGCCGAACCTTTGTGATATGACTGACAATTTTGATGTTGGATGTATTAGCCTATTTGAGAAACTCATTCAAAAACCTGTCACATTGCATGTGATGACAGTTAACTCTGACTTACTCTTGACATGTCCAGGTTACAACTGGTCATGCTGCAAATCCCACATTCAAAACTAGCTGGGCACACATCTCTGCTGTCATCATTGCTGCCAACACGCAATTTCCTTATAGAAACTTACAACATTCTTAAGGGGTTGGGCAGGCCAGATGCAGGAAGATTATTCCCGATGTTGGGGAAGTCCAGAACTATGGGGTCACAGTTTAAGGATAAGGGGGAAGTCTTTTAGGACCGAGATGAGGAAATCATTTTTTACACAGAGAGTGGTGAATCTGTGGAATTCTCTGCCACAGAAGGTAGTTGAGGCCAGTTCATTGGCTATATTTAAGAGGGAGTTAGATGTGGCCCTTGTGGCTAAAGGGATCAGGGGGTATGGAGAGAAGGCAGGGATGGGATACTGAGTTGGATGATCAGCCATGATCATATTGAATGGCGGTGCAGGCTCGAAGGGCCGAATGGCCTACTCCTGCACCTAATTTCTATGTTTCTATGTTTCTAACACAAATTCACCCCTACACTAAACTCTGCTCCCAATCAACACAACCCCGTTCCTTTAAAGTGCTTTGAACCAACCTTGATGCTACAGTGGACCATAGACAAACATCTACTCCAACTTTAAGACCACCTTCCCCCACTTCCAGAATACCGGCAAACTACGGCCCTGGCTTAGTTTACCCTCTGAAACTCCCAATCTTGCCTCTGTTAAACCTAGATCCAGTTATTGCATTGATCACTCATTTCCCATCTTAGAGTCATACAGCGTGGAAACATGCCCTTTTGTCCTCGCCAGCCAACATGCCCCATCTCCACTAGTCCCACCTGCCTGCGTTTGGCCCATTTCCCACTAAACCTATCCTATCCCTGCACCTGTCCAAATGTTTTTAATACATCATGATTGTACCTGCCTCAGCTGCCTCCTCTGCCAGCACGTTCCATATACCACTACAAAAAAGTTTCCCCTTGGCTTCCTATTAAATCTTTCTCCCCTCACCTTAAATCTATGTGCACCTCTTCGTAAAGCTGAGCACATCCATAGCACTGCTGCCCAATCCAAACTCACACAGAGATCCATTTGCCTATATTGAGTCTCAGTTCGGCAATAATTCCCAATTGGCAAAAAAGGTTTGCATCCTTGATTTCAAATCCCTCTATGCTGCACCTTGTCACCTCTACCCTCTCCCAGCCCAACCATCAAAAGCCTGTGGTGACAGAAATGGAAGCAAGAACCAGGAGTGCCAAATAAAAGCTGCTCATAATACAAAAGCCATACCTGTACGTTTTCGCGAAGGTCCATTGCTTCACGTAAGGGCTGCGTAGCTACTCGAAACACCTCATCGATGACTTTGATCCCCACGGTTTTGGTTGAGGTATATTCTCTCGCTTTTTTGCCCTTGCGGACAGAGAGCCCCCTTTTCTGCGACTTCCCCCCACCTCGTCGATTGCTGACAGCCACGTGTATAAATAGGGTTGAGTGTGGGAGAAACTCTCCTGTCAAGGACTGAAGGGGCACATGTCTGTATCCTGCCTGCAGGCATTCAAAGGGGATGGTGTACTGCGCAATGAACTCGTCGCCAATGTAGTCATCATCAAGGACTACGAAACGCAAGAGGGCAAGCTCGGGCAGATTAATTTGAAACTCAAAGCTCTCATCAAAGATGGGATTGTCATCGTGCTGAGTTACCGTCTTAGTCCTTTGTTCTGAGCAGTCAGCTGGAATCCCGTGAATCTCCACATACACGTAAGGTTCCACAACATCTCCCTTGGCTGCAGAGCCTTTGGGCTTGGGCAGGTTTTGACCACTAATGATTTTAATGTGAAGCAACTGGGCTGAGACTCCTGGCAAAGAATCCTTCGCATTAGCACTGAAGTAGGACACCTCTTCCCTCATGATGGCAGGACGGAGTACATACCCGCAGTTTCCATTCTGTCGAAACCAGCCAATGTTGAGGTCCATCATCAGACCATGAGTCTGATAGTTCATAGCCACCATTTGGCATCCGCACTTCCAGAAGTCCTGAGGATTCATATTACTGGCATCGATTCTCATGGAGCTTGGGTATATCCGGGACAAGAACTTTTTATTATATATCACAAAGTCCTCTGGGTATTCATTGGCGATCCTGCTCGCCACCACCTCATTAAATGAGCAAATTTCCCAGTATTTCTGATTTCGCCTGGAAACATCAAAGTCCCGAAACTGCACAGACTTGCAGTAACTCACCAGGTCAGAGAGCTCTTTTGAAAGCCTCAGCTTTCTTTCCAGGGGTGCGTTCAATTGGTCAGCGCCGTCTTCAGCCAAGCCTTGGCACATTTCGATGCCTTCATCCTCATCACTCACATCTGCTTCAGAATCAGAGCAGTTCCCAGGCAACTTCTTTCCCTTAAGGAGAATCCTCCCCTTGAGTTGGTCTGGAGATGGGAGGTAATTGTCCTCGGGGTTCGGAGGGTCCACGTGTAACCTGTCCCCCAGAATCTTCTTCATGTGTTGAGCCATCACTTTCTGCTGTTTGACTGAACATCGCGTCACCAAGCACAGAATCAATGGGTGCTGCGAGGCTACAAAAGCGTACTGATTGATAACATCAATAATAGTCCGAAAGGGTATTTGCACGGTCATCAAACTGCCAGCATAAATCAAAGGCTCATTATCTGGGCCTTCCCAAACCACGAGTTCAATGCTACGGCATCCCATTTTCAGAGCTCGGATGTACCCATTAATGTCCGAGGAACCCCAGAAATGGTCCTCCAGCAGACAAGCGTTATGGGATGAATTAATGTAGTAATGAGACAGAGGCTGTGTCATGTCCTGACACACGTTTTCATGTTGCAGATCGAAGAGATGGCACTCGAGGGATAGAAGGTAGTTGGTAAAGCCGTCTATCGAAAGGAAACCTTTCTCCTGGCCTTCTTGCGACGGCTCATACTTGCGAATGGTTTCCAAACACATCTCTTCCGTCAGCCCCTCCATCCCTTGCTCTGCATCCAGAAACAGCATAAGGTCCTTGCAGTCAAGGAATTCTTTATTACTGGAGAACTGCACGAGCAGGAAATATATCTCGGACCGTGTGCAGAGTTCACAGTAAGCCTCGGTGAAGATCTCCAGGGTGACCTCCGTTCCCAGTTTGTCCTTTGCCTTCTGCAGTTCTTTAAATTTCAGCTCGACTTTTGTCGTCTTCATTCCAGGACTCAACCCTTTGATAAGTTGGACGGCCCGGGTCAGTGGGATGTGGCCATGAGTACCAACATCCGCTGCGTGGAACATCGATTCCAACCAGGACAACCGCAAGCTGTTCTGGCTCGACTCGATCACGGGAAGTGTATCCTTTCCGTATGAAACCAGGTACCTCAGTCCCATAACCCAAGTGTTCACAATATCCGCAGAGCTAGCCACCAAATCCAATGATTCATAGTTCTCTCCGTAAATAATTGAGAAAGCGCATTCGTTGGAAAATTGGTCTGAAACCCCATTGTTGCGGAGCATGGGAGTCTTTTTTCCCAACCTCACCTCTTTGATGGACTTTATGTCAATTTTTGCTTTGTCAGAGTCCTTTTTCGAGGGCTCCCATCTCAGTGACCTCATGTCAGAATCAAGGATAAAATAGCGGTTGTACACTCTGGAGTTGGAACGAACCTTCTTCATCTCGCATCCCTCCAGCATGAAGGAGATGCAGGCTGCCGTGCTGCTAATTTTGCGGTCGCTGGGCATGCTGCTGAAAGAGACCGTCTTCTTCCTGTCTCGCCTTTGTCGTGATCCATCCTGAAAGAAACAAACAAATGTATGTAAAGCGATCATTACGTTCAGTCTGTTCAGTTTAGTTTATTGTCACGTGTACCGAGGTACAGTGAAAAGCTTCTGTTGCTTGCTAACTGGTCAGCAGAAAGGCAATGCATGACTACAATCGATCCATTTAGACTCTATAGATACATGATGAGGCAATACCATTTGGATAAGGGAGTAACGTTTAGCAATTATTTGTCAGCAGCTTTCATAAGAAGGCTACGCTGAACGAGGCAAATGCATATAAGAAATTAAATAAAATCATTTGCCATCTTTAAATTAATTCATTTGCCCTCCTTTACTGTCACCATTTGTTATCCTAAAGCAGTTCTCCTTTTTTAAGGGGAAGATGGAATTATATTTATGGCTGGACTCTAAAGATGCATTTTTTGCCTTTTGTAATAAATATATGGTTGGCTCATTCTAAAATGTAATGAGTTTCCAGCTACCCTTCCTCGAATGCTATTTGTCATTGACATGGCATTCACATCCTATCCAAACAGATTTCCCACAGAAAATTGGAAGTCGTATATAATCATTATTTGACAAAAACGGGCTCTAATAGGTGTCGGTGAAGCCCAGTACACTATACCAATCCATTACTCACTCAAACTGCATCAGCAATGTTGCATGTGCGGCAGTCAGCCAAGGAAATAAATTTGCGTTTTTTCCTGTGAAATGCCCTGACCTGAAATATCTTTTGCAGTATTAAAACATATATAAACCGCCCAAGCAGTGGCTGGGCTTTAAATTGCTTTCAGCTGAATGCAGAAATAAACCCTCACAAAAAAATGGGAGAGAGGATTAGGATAATCCCGAGAATGAGAGGATTCATTCATCATCTTTTTACAGACCCATGAAGATCTCTTGACAAAATAACCCATTCTCAGTCAAATTTACCCTTCTGCAGATCTCTGCCTATTTCCGTAAGCCTATGATCTCCGACAAGCCTGCTGATGAGCAGATGGTGCTAAGATAACTTCTCGTAAATTATCAACATCTTCTAATCTGGTTTGAATGAAATGCATCGAGTCGTTCCCTGGGGGAAGCCAATCGGACTGATGTTCGGTGGTGGGATAAGCCCTTCCATATCTGCAGCTAAAATTAGAGCTTGCTGCAATAACGATTATCTTTTAGTTTTAATATTATACCTTATCTCCTTAATATGAATGACTGAGTAATTCATTTGTAGAATAATGCATTTGGAACAAAAAACTGCATCTTTTATAAATTGGTTTTCATGATGTCACTGCATTCTGAAGAGGCTTCAGGACGATTATGCCCCAGGGATAAAATGATGAGCCGATGTGGATTCTTCAGTCTGAAGAAGGGTCTCGGCCCGAAACATCACCCATCCATGAACTCCAGAAATGTTGCCTGACCCGCCGAGTTATTCCAGCACTTTTGCCCTTTCCTGTTCTCAGTAGCCTGACCGATGAAGGCAAACGTGCCAAATGCTTTCTTCACCACCCTCACTAACTGTGACACCACTTTCATGGAGTTATTTACCTGCACCACTTTGTCGTTCTGTTCCATAACACTTCTCAGCGTCCTACCATTTACTGCAAAACCCATGTAAACATTATACTTGTACAGAAGATGAATTGGGTGGGGCCTGGAACAGAAATAAGGAATGCACAATGATATTGTGGGAATTAATAGAAGATCAATTATTTCAGCTGTGTAAATATGAATGTATTCAGGGCCAAAATTGTATTAAATCTCTCTTGAGTAGCCTGGCTGTGCTTTCCACATTGTCCATTGTCTCCACCATTGTGCCTATTTTTGGTTACTATTGTGAACTAACTTGTTTATACTAGTAACAGATGTTTTCCTGTGATCCTCCTAAGTCTGCTATCTTCAGCAACAGAGACCTGCTCAATTTGCACCAACTTCCTGGTTTCATGCCTGTGACGTGCAGGTACTTGAAAGCCCCAGTGCTGGTTCCAGCCAGACGCCGCCAACGATAACCTTCGTTTAACAGCTTGAGGTGAAAGGTGAGGCGTGCAACTCAATAGCACTTAAAAGATGACAAGATTACATTTTACTCGTAGAACATTTCTTAGTGCAATCTTGAAATGATCAGTACGTCAGATAAAAATCAGTCAGGAAAGTGACTACAAAGTTTGAATTAAAGGCTGTGGACAGTTCATAGAGCAGACCTACACATTGCACTACACTATATTAAACTGTGATTTACTGATAAAACACAAATAACCGTGTTCACTATATATGTTCACTCTTCTTTATGGCTGCTTTGAAACTCTGAAGCAGCTTAGTGACCGAAGTATTGTTCAGACATCAGGAATCTTATTCATTGACATGTCAAACTCGTCATTCACCACAACCAGTGGGAGATCATTAAATACACATGGTTTTTGTTTCATCAGTCCCAATTGGCGCTGAGAAATAATTTTATTGCAAAGGTTTTTTTCCAATACTATGGCTCCTATGAACTGAAAGGTGACATTATTAATGAAGTGTATTGTTAGAACATCACAGGATTAACAATTCCCTTTTGGTAACTCGGGTACTCTGTGGACATCTCTGGTCCCTTAATTAGTTTCAGATGCTTCAATTTAATCCCTGTCAAAATTCTGACGTTCTTTTCAATTGAGGAAAAATTCTCACATATCTAAATCAATACACAATATGAAAAGTGCATCTGATTTATTGCTGGACTTCAAAATAATTCATTTTCGCTGAACCTCAGAGACACCTCATATTGTTTCTACATGGTTCAGTCCCCAAGGAGTTCTGCTTCACTGGCACGACACGGAGTCATTATAGAGCTGAATACATGTCCCAGAGTTTCTTAGGCGTACCCCCTCCGACATCCCAAACAAATGTAACAGATTTAATTACGCTCAAACATAGAGTGGTGAGTAACAATCAGGAAAGGAAATGAAATAGTCAACCATGCTTGGAACTATGAAGTACAAGCTCCAGGAAGACACGATCAAACTAAAGAGTTCTCATCAAGACACATCGTGAACTTTGCATCCAGTTACAGTCACCGAGACACAGGGGAAACAATTAGGCACATCAGAGGAGAGTCCCAAGTGGCGGGAGCTTGGAGCTATTTTATTTGATAGACTGGTGAAGCTTGCCTGTGTTCTGAAAGGAACTGGGTAGTGATATTATCAGGATATCCACATTTAAATGAAAAAGGATTTAGGAGATTATTTCAAAATAAACTATCAAAGGTAACAGGATAGGGGTGGGGGGGGGAAGGTGTTCACACTGGCTGAATTTATGACACTTGGATGGAAGCATGTGCTCAAAGAGAATGTTCGGCTTGGATTAACCTTGATCGTGAGCAGTCGGTGCTACTGTCTCCTGTCAAACATTACACTGAAGGAAAACTGACCCTCCCAGTTTGAGTAAAAACACCTTTGACACTATTCAAAGAAATGCTAGGGAATGCTCCCAAAACAGTGGCCTATTCTGATCCAGGAATCCGAGCCCTTCCATTCTCCCGTCTGCACATTAATACAAATGCATGTACGCAAAGTACACGAACACACAGGGAATATCATGATTCAGCCTTGTTCCTGCATCATTAAACAAACTTGTCATCAGATACCCTGCCAGCTTTAACAAGCTAAACATAGCCCAGAAGCTCAGTCAGGGAGGATTCCGACATGCCTTCAATAATCGAGGAAAAAGGTCAGAAGAATCACTTGTGGCACTTACTAACCGCACATCCAAAAATAATTCAATATACTATTACATTCACTATTACATTTCAGCAATGTACTCTGGCCTTATATTTTACAGAAATAAACTGTCCCCAATCTTGTTAATGATTCAACCCATATTTTCTGGAGTTTACATTCAGAGAATAGGACTGAAAGTGTTGGAAGATCTACCTGGAATCTGGCAGTATTTTTTACCTGCCCTGCACATATGCACTGTGAATTCTGACCTGGTTTAGTTTAGTTTAGTTTCGAGATACAGCGCAGAAACAGGTCCTTCTGCCCTCCAAGCCCGCTCCGACCAGCAATCGCCCCCCCACATTAATATTACCCCACACACACTAGGGGCAATTTTACATTTATACCAAGCCAATTAGCCTACAAACCTGTATGTCTTTGGAGTGTGGAAGGAAATCGGAGCAACCTGGGGAGGTCACGGGGAGAATGTACAAACTCCGTACAGACAGGGCCCGTAGTCAGGATCGAACCCGGGTCTCTGGCGCTGTAAGGCAGCAACTCTGCTGTTGCGCCACCGTGCCGCCCATGCATGATTGATCTCTGCGCTCATGAACAAACATGCTGCATCTGTTACCTGTACCATTGCAGTCCCTGCCTCAACCAGAAGGAAGGAGAAGGTAGGAGTAGCACAGGGGAGCTCAAGTCAAGTCGGGTTGAGTTTATTACCAGATGCACAATACGGGTACAATGAAAATCTTGCTTGCAGACGCATCAACAGACTCATTGACTCAGAACACACGGACACATAAATTACATGTAAAAGGTTCTGCAATACAGAAAAAAGTGCGCAAAAAAGCAAGACATTGGTAAAACATACAAAGTGTGCTGAAGTACTTCACTGTGCCAAACAGCATTCCTGGAGAACATGGATAGGTGACGTTTTGGGTTGGGAGGAAGGGTCCTGACCAGAAACGTCACCTGTTCATGTTCTCTAGAGATGCTGCCTGACCTGCTGAATTTACTCAGCACTTTGTGTCTTTTTCTTTACACTAATGTCAGCAGTTCCTTGTAGCTATGTTCACACATTAGTAAGATTGAAAGATGGTGTTTCAGAGAGCCACCTTTTGCTGCAGACGCAGGCAGATTGTTGCTGCAAGGAACTTCAGGACATTTTTTTCGAAACTAATTACAAATCTGCCATTTTATCAGCTGGCACCTAGTTGCTGCAGACCTTCGAAAGGACACTGAGGTACTCCAGGACAATTTATAAGCCTGATTTGGACACCCTGTGCGTAGGAGAGAGGGTCGGGCTGAAGATGTCCTGGTTGGGTTGCTCCTGGGCCTGGCCAAGCTGGCCATCCGCGGAGTCACGGCGCCAGACGGTGGAGGGCTCTACCCGAACCAGCTGCCTGCCCCTTTTCCGGGGTTACGTCCGTGCCCGGGTGGGATTAGAAAGGGAATACGCCCTGTCTGTGGGCACCCTGAGGGAGTTTCGGGACCGCTGGGCTCCGCAGGGTGTTGAATGTATCCTCAATAAGGATTGTATCATAGTTGTATAGTAGTTTATTACGGATACATGTTTGTATTGTATTATGGTGGTGGGTTCTGGTTTGTTTTATTGTAGTGTAAATATTATTTTTAATAATTGAATACATTTTGTTAAAATTAAAAAAATAAAAAAAAATAAAAAAAATTATAAGCCTGCTTCTTGCAGGTGTGGGCATGCCACAGGTCAAGTGGGCAGCAATGTCAACAAGCAATGTCACTACAACGTAACTGCCTGGTTGTCTATCCTATAGGTTGTGGGTACAAAAGGAGTGGGAAAAGCTTTGCAAAATCCATGCCATCAAAATCCTAACGATTTAATTAATTTTGTCATAAAACTGCCAGTCTCCCTGAAAGAAATAACTCTGCTATGAGATGCCACTGTATTTGAATTCCATTTCCCTTCTCCATGCTTGTCCCATTCCGACTGCCAAATATTCTCTTTAAAGTGTAATTAAATTCTCTTGCAAATATAAAGAGACTCTTAAAGGGCACAGAAGCTGTAAAAGTATACGAGAAGCAAGTCTGAGACAAAAAATAACCCAATCCACTGGAATGTTTGCCTCGAATGAAAGGTACAGAGAAATCACTTCACAGGAAAAGGTATCAAATCAGACCTTCTCACAGGAAGCTCAAAGTTTACTTATTTCTTCTGCAACTTAGAAGTTTGGCTGAGAATGCTACAAGGAAATCTAAATTAAAGTTTAATTTTATCTCTTTCAAAACCTGCAGAAAGCAGAGGAGTATTAATTCAGGTAGAGTGCAAAAGTCCTTTATTCCCCTGAGCCTGATGTTAAAGCAGGCACAGATTCTAATTGCAACCTCTCTGCTCTTGCTATAATCGATCTGCAATCACCATGTATCAACAAAAAAACAACTTCTGCACATTTCTTAATATGGTTCCTTCCACTCAAGAACACGGGCCCTCAGGACCTTTCATGCTAAATAATTAAAAATAAATCTACTGTTTGGATCTAAGAGTCACAAGTATCTCCTTTAACGCCAGTGTCCAATCAATCCATACTCCTCCCCAATTACCGCACCTTAGCTCTCACACATTGAGCCACACTATTTCACGATCCTCTCCTTGAATTTGTCCAAAGTTGGTTAGAGCAGCCTCCCCCCCCCCCATCTCAATTGGCACCCCAACCTCTAATACATTAAATTCTCACCTTCAATTTTCCCATGGCTCATCGTCACACCTTATTGTGAGTTCCTTCATCCTCCAAGTACCTGACACACTGGCCCACCTTTCAAATTCCTAATTTTTTCCTCTTCTGGTTTTACACATTACCTCCTATTCCCATCTCCTCCTCTTTATTACCAGTCTTAGACCCGAATCACCAACTCTGTTTCTCCTTCCGCAAATGCTGCCTAGCCTGCCAAATATATCCACCAGGTCCTGTTTTTTATTTCAGATTCCCAGCATTGGTTGTATTGTGCTTATTGGATTTCAAATTCAGTTTTCTTCCACATCACGGCACCAGTGGGAGTTGCCCCTCCTGTTGTTCTGGTCACAGGGAAAACAGAGAAGGGAAAAGCTCGCACTTAATGAGTAGGAAGGACCTGCAGATGCTGGTCCACACTGAAGATGGACACAAAATGCTGGAGAAAACTCAGCAGGTCAGGCAGCATCTCTGGAGAAAAGGAATAGGTGACATTTCGGGTCGAGACCTTTCTTCAGACTGAGAGTCGGGGGAGAGGGAAACTGGAAGTATGAAAAGGTACAGAACAAATCGGAGCCGGCACTGATGGCCAAAGATGGAGCCCACAATGGTCCATTGTTGGCTGTGGAAGGGGTGATATCGAAGGGCTACGAACAGTGAAACTAGAAAGACAACTAGGGTGAGGGAGGGACAGAGAGAGAAGGAATGTGAGGGTTATTTGAAATTAGAGAAGTCAATAATCATACCGTTGGGTTGTAAGCTACCCATGCAGAATATGAGGTGCTGTTCCTCCAGCTTGCCTGGCCTCACTCTGACAGTGGAGGAGGCCCAGGACAAAAAGGTCAGAATGGGAATGGGAAGGGGAGTTAAAGTGTTTGGTAATGCGTGCAGTTGGTGCAGCACATCTTGTAAATCATAAATATTGTCATGACAACGTGCGGGTCAAGAGTGCAATTAAAATGAACCAAATTAGTCATCTTGCTCACGAGCCATATAAACAGCAGTACTGTGATTGTTATGCAGCATTTAGACTGATAGTCAAACTAGCCTTTCAAATTTGGCACCGTTCTATTAAATAAGAAATCAATTAAATGTCTGTTGTAGAGATCACCTCAGCATCATTTCTCAATAGTCAAGAGTCAAGAGTGCTTAATTGTCATATGGTCATAAGGTCATAAGGAATAGGAGCAGATTTAGGCCATTCGGCCCATCAAGTCTACTCTGCCATTCAATCATGGCTGATGTATCTCTCCCTCCTAACCCCATTCTCCTGCCTTCTCCCCATAACCTCCGACTCCTGTACTAATCAAGAATCTATCTATTTCTGCCTTAAAAATATCCCTCCACAGCCTTCTGTGGCAAATAATTCCCCAGATTCATCACCCTCTGACTAAATAAAATTCTCTTCACCTCCTTCCTAAAAGAATGTCCTTTAATTCTGAGGCTATGACCTCTAGTCCTAGACTCTCCCAATAGTGGAAACATTCTCTCCACATCCATTCTATCTACGCCTTTCACTATTCTGTATGTTTCAATGTGGCCCCCCCCCCTCATTCTTCTAAACTCCAGGGAGTACAGGCCCAGCGCTGACAAATGCTCATCATCGGTTAACCTACTCATAACCCACTCATACATCTGTACCGACAACGGAACAATGAAATTCTTCCTTACAGCAGCATAAACACAATACCCGCCTGTAAACACAATACTCATAGACAATATATAATAAGCAAAAGCAAATCAATAAATTAAAAGCCCCAACTCCAGCTATGCTGACTGGTCACCTTTGGCATCTATCCCGCTAAACTGCTGAAGCCGGTGCTAAAATCACAAATAACCTGAGGCTCAGCCGCCAATGACTGTCAGTGGTGAAATTTAGGAATCATATTGGACAGATTAAATAGAAACACGTGGAGCTGAAGAGCAGGGTTTACAAAAAATATAACATAAGTTAAAACTTAAAAAAGCACGATGAGTGTGAACACTTTGTGAGAGTGACTGTGGGCAGTGTGTCTGCTGCTGCTGACCCCGGGCTTCGTAACCAAAGGCAGCCCAGGTCAAGCGATGGAAGTGGTTACACTGAGAGCCAATTGAAGTAAATGAGTCATTTGTCACCACTGCCCTCCCCCCGCACTCACCGAGCCTTGTTTACACTGGGCACGTTGCTATGATTCAGCGACTGATTCGCGAGAAATGCAATGGCACAATGCAAGTATAAAAAATGGGCAAAACGAACAGTTCTGTGGGCAATCTGTGAGATCCTGGCAGACGGCAAGGAAAGTTCTTTCCTCCCCTGTGTGCTGAATAAACGCTGAATTCATGCTTCTCTAATTTATGCCTTGGAGCTAATTTCTCGTAAGAATTCCCCCTTTGTAATTGATTAAATTATTCTGCCGAGGACAAGTGAAGTACTGTGAGCAATTCCCATGGATTTTAGTCTTTGCAAGACAGTGACAGGAGTGATGAGAAACCAGGGCTGGTTATTATCAAGTTGCCTGGGAAAAAAAAACATCTTTCGATACTATTATCACTTGGCCTCCTCTCAGATATCAGTGAAGTATGATCGTTTCTCTAGCTATCAAACCCAATATCCAGCAATACATTCCACATCATTTACCCCTGATCTATTTTTTTTTATGTTTGGAGAATATTTTAGAATTTCCAACAATTCATTCGGCAGACAAAAGCAAAATCCTTCAGATGTGAATCTGAATTTAAAAGAATACTCTGAGAATATTACAATGAACCCTGTTGAGAAGCAATCGAGCCAAAGCATGAAGGTTTTTTTCTCACAAAAAGTTTTATCTATCATAAAGACTGACTCCATGAGTTTCTGATTTTATTTGGTATCGGTATTTATTTGTTATTGCCAGTGTACTGAGATACAGTGGAGAACATTGTTTTGTGTACTAATCCAGGCGAATCACACCGTACAGGAGTACCTCAAGTATGGCAGCTCAGACTTCCTTCCGTAAGGCACTCGGTGCACCGTGCCGACATGTGAATCCTTCTTTTAACTTTATAAATGTTAATCAGACGTGATGCAATGCTGACAAGAGTACAATGAAGGCTTTAGTACGATTTAGCTGGGAGCCATCAGAAGGTCAGGCAGCATGCTTATTTCTGTTTCCCATCATCTGCATTGGTTTTGGTACAATGAAGTTCATCTATGGACAGCAGATTCAAGCACCTTTACATGTGTCATCCATCGTCTGCTCCCTGCTCTGCTAATTCAGTCCCTGCCAACAACAAAACGCACAATGGCAACCCATCCAGCAACTCTCAAACCACAGAGCAAGAGCAAAAGGCGTGTGGGTGCAAGTTCTCCTCCACCTTATTGATCTTCCTCCATTGTCACTGAGTCACTAACCTGGGACCCCCAAACCAACCATAGCTTTAAGGTGAGAGGGTTTTTTTTGGTTTTGTTTTACATTAGAGGGTGGCAAGTGTCTGGAACGTGCTGCCAAGGGTGGAGGCAGATATGATAGTGGCATTTAAGGGACTTTTGGATAGGCACATGAATATTTAGGGGATGGATGGATATGGAATATGTGCGGGCAGAAATGAATTGGTCTTGGTATTATGGTATTGGTATTACATTGTGGCCTGAAGGGTCTGTTCCTGTGCTGCAGTGTTCTAAAACCCAGTGGGATGGGAAGGATTGGTTCAAGCTGCACCTAACTGGATTTGGAGGGTCAGCCCAAACATCCCACTGCAGCCAAACCAGGTAAGTGGAGGCTGGGACAGTGGGATCGAGGCTGGATGTTTGACGCAATCACCAAACTCTGCTGCAAAGTCTCTCATGTGGAGAATGATGAGTATTGACTGTGGTCGTTCGAACCGCTAACTAGATATAGTTAGTAGATATACAGGCTAATCAGCTACCATCTCTATGATCCTTTTTGCCTTGGCGATGAACATGATCGTCAAGTCTGCTGAGCCAGAGTGCCGGGGCCCTCGGACCAAGTCAGGAATGCGCCAACCACCAATCAGAGCCTTCATGGACGACCTGACTGTCACCACTGAGTCAGTGCCAGGAGGCAGGTGGATCCTGCAGGGGTTGGAGAAACTGATTGGATGGGCAAGGATGAGGTTTAAGCCAGGAAAATCAAGGTCACTGGTGCTGAAGAAGGGCAAAGTCATGGACAGGTTCCGCTTCAGCATCGAAGGGACACCAATCCCAACTGTCTCCGAAAGGCCAGTGAAGAGTCTTGGCAAGGTGTTTAACAGCAGCCTGAAGGATACAGCATCTGTCCAGGCAACCTGTCAGGAGCTGGAGAGCTGGTTGAGAGCAGTCGACCGGTCGGGGCTTCCTGGCAAGTTCAAGGCATGGATTTACCAGCATGGTATCCTGCCAAGGATACTCTGGCCACTGCTTGTCTACGAAGTCCCAATATCCATCGTAGAGAGATTGGAGAGGAAAGTCAGCAGCTTTCTCAGAAGGTGGCTGGGACTGCCCAGGAGCCTTAGCAGCATCGCCCTTTACGGAAATAACACCAAGCTCCAGCTGCCCCTGAAGTCCCTGGAGGAGGAGTTCAAGGTGACTCGGGCCAGAGAGGTGATGCTGTACAGGGACTCCAGCGACCCCAAGGTGGCTCAAGCAGGGGTGGAGGTGAAAACTGGGAGGAAGTGGAGAGCCGGCGAAGCCGTGCTGCAAGCAGAGTCCCGGATACGCCACAGAGTCCTGGTGGGAGCAGTGACTCGGGGAAGAGCAGGCCTGGGAATCTTCCCATCTCCCCAGTTTGACAAGGCCAAGGGGAAGGAGAGGCGCAGGCTGGTCCAGGAGGAAGTGAGGGCAGTGGTGGAGGAGGAGAGGTGTACCAGAGCAGTTGGATTGAGGCAGCAGGGAGCCTGGACAAGGTGGGAGCAGGCCATGGACCGAAAAGTCACATGGACTGAGCTCTGGCAGGCTGAACCACAGCGCATCAAGTTCCTGGTCCAGGCAGTGTATGATGTCCTGCCCAGCCCATCGAACCTCTTCATCTGGGGCAAAGCGGAATCTCCAGATTGCCCGCAATGCTCAGGCAAGGGGACGTTGGAACACATCCTGAGCTGTTGCCCAAAGGCTCTTGGGCAGGGCCGGTACAACATGGCGTCACGACCAGGTTCTCAAACCCATTGCAGAAGCCATCAGCATGGGAATCAGCAGCTGCAGACGAGAACGCCCCACCACCCAGATGATCACCTTCGTGAAGGCCGGAGTGCAGCTGCCAAGAACCACAGCAGCCAGGAATCCGTCAGGAATCCTGGCAACTGCGCAGGACTGGCAGCTTTCCGTAGACCTGGTGAAACAGCTGAAGTTCCCACAGCACATTGCCATGACCACCCTGAGGCCAGATATCCTCCTGGCCTCAGAGGCGACCAAAAACATCGTCTTGTTGGAACTGACAGTGCCGTGGGAGGACCATCTGGAGGAGGCCCACGAGAGGAAGATGGCCAAGTATGAAGAGCTGGTCATAGACTGCCGCAAGCAGGGCTGGAAGGCAAGGTGTATGCCCATCGAGGTTGGCTGCAGAGGTTTTGCAGGGCAATCGCTCTACAAAGCCTTGAGTGCACTGGGCATCAACGGAGTGGCAAGGAGAAGGGCCATCAAGAACACCACAGAGGCAGCGGAGAAGGCCTCGAGATGGCTCTGGATCAGGAGAGGAGGTCCATGGGGAGGAGCGAATGCCACCTGAACACAAGTCGTGGTCTGATCAACCACGGGTGAGGGTGAGGGTGTCTGATGTTGAAAGACCCGAAACACCCAATGACCCTAGGTTACATCACTGATGATGTGTTCAGGAGCATCTATCGATGTATTGTATCAAAAAGCCACACGCTATGATTGGAGATAAAGTGAAATCTGGTTTGATGCTGAAACGAGGAAGTTCATCCACTCCATGTCAAACTGCCTGCAGCCAGTCAAAGTGAAACTACACACCAACACCATCATTATTCAATATTAAACCATTTAAAACCATATGTGGGTGATACCAGATTATTTAACTTATCCATTTCAGCCACAATTAATAGTATTATCTTCACTGATAATAATTTAGGATGTTAACGGTTATCTTTATAAGCCAGTATCCAATTTAATTACATAAATGATTTCAATAAAATGAATTGTTCTCCCAAAGCATCTGTTTGTCATAGCAGGACGTATCACACACGGCGTCTGTGCAGGTACACGCTCCAAAGCACAGTCCCTGTCACCATTGTTAAGAAGGTTTTCACCTTTAAGGGCCTGCCCACGAGCATGCGACTACATGCGGCAAGCGCGACCTAACGTGGTCGCTTGGGCCGCACGGCTTCGCGGGGCCGGTCCCACTTCGATCGCCGGAGCCGCATGGAGTTGTGCGGAACTGGTCCCGACATCGCGCGGGGCTCCGGAAAACTGACCGTGTTTAAAAATTCCGCGCGGCAACGGCCTGCCGGCCCGCAGCTGCCCCAACGCCGTACGCAGCGTCTTGACGCCGTACACAGTGTCTTGATGCCGTACGTCGAACTTCCCGCGGACTTCGCTCGAAATTCACGTCACTCACTCGACCTCCGCGCGGCCCCCGCTTCTGGTTTGGTCGCGCTCGCCGCTTGCAGGCACATGCTGGTGGGACCGGCCCTGTACGGGGATCACTCGACATACGCGCGGCCCCCACTTCCGGTTTGGTCGCGCTTGCCGCATGCAGGTCGCAAGCTCATGGGGCAGGCCCTTAACTCTTTAGAGTTTAGAAATACAGCGTGGAAACATGCCTTCGGCCCACCAAGTTCACGCCAACCGACAATCACTCTGTACACTAGGGATAATTTACAGAAGCCAATTCAACCTACAAGCTGCACATCTTTGGAATGTGCGACAAACCCGGAGCACTCGGAGAAAGCCCACGTGGTCACAGGGAGAACTCATGGACTCGGTGGATAGAAGGGGCTGTTTCTACGCCTTATCTCTAAACTAAAAGGATTTTCTGTTTATAATTCTATCCTAGCATCTGTGCTTGCAGCTATGCACAACCCACAGACGGTGTATTCTGATGGTGGAATGAATGCTCTGCTTGTAGCTTGGATCCAGATATTATTTTAGGTCTACCTCGGGTGTTACTGCACGGATCGTCTCTCACTTCCTTCTTGATAAATGATGTTCGCGCTCACAATCTCAGTCACTCAGTGATATTAATGTAAAACTGGAACTCTAATACCCAAGCTGTGATTTTATTACCGCTAATTGGAAAACATCTATTATTTAATTTTCATTTCTTCCACGTAGATTGAGCTCCCAATTATTAAAGTGGTGCAGTCAGAGCGGACGTCTCTCAGTCACCAGACAGATGACCAGCTCCCCATTCCCGCGACCAAACTTCAGCTTCAAGATATTAATTCTGTTCCATCGAGCTGCTGTCAGAACAAGTCACTGCACATAGAATCACCCCTCTGTTCTGAACTTTAACTGAACTCTGCCCTAATTATTCTGTGATAAACCTCAAGACAAGTCACTATTAGTTTCATTATACTTATTGCTAACTGGTAAATACCAAATATACAATATATCATTTTATTTACAATGTGGTGATTTTTATGGTCAATTTTAGCACATGGCACGGTCACCAAATGGAAAGTGTGCAACTATTTAGGGCAGCACAGGGGTAGAGTTGCTGCCTTATAGCGCCAGAGATCCAGGTTCGATCCTGACCTTGGGTGCTGTCTATACGGAGTTTGCACGTTCTCTATGTGACCGCATGGGTTTTCTCCGGGTGTTCTTGTTTCCTTCCACACTTCATAGGATGTACAGGTTTGTAGATTAAACGGCTTTGGTAAAATTGTAAATTGCCCCCAAGTGTGTAGGATAATGCTAGTATCTGGGCTGATCACTGGTCGGCGTGGACTCGGTGGGCCAAAGGCCCAGTTTCCACTCCGTATCTCTAAAGTCTAAAGTCACTCCTGGGACAGGACATACTTGTGATGCCTTGCACCGTCAAACAAGCCACCGACACTCACTATCTAGGTTTGCAGATAAGGGAAGAACATTGGGGCATGAGATACCAAACGTTCCAGGGACGACAGCGCGGCACGGTGGCACAGCGGTAGAGTTGCTGCCTTACAGCGCTTGCAGCGCCGGAGACCCGGGTTCAATCCTGACTACGAGTGTTGCCTGTATGGTGTTTGTACGTTCTCCCTGTGACCGGGTGGGTTTTCTCCAAGATCTTTGGTTTCCTCCCACACTCCAAAGACGTACAGATGTGTAGGTAAATTGGCTTGGCGAAGTGTAAATTGTCCCTAGTCTTTGTGGGATAGTGTTAATGTGCAGGGATTGCTAGTCAGTGCGGACTCTGTGGGCTGAAGGATCTGTTTCCATGCAGTGTCTCTAAAAACAGAAGTTTATTTTCAGTAGCTTTAGGAAGCAAATAAAGTGAAAATTGTCAAATGAATTATAACGGGATACCATAATGTGAAAATATTAAATCTGGGTGCTGTGCTGTATTTACATACAAGATTATAATTATCAGAAAAATTTGATTGAATCTTAACCATTTATCTAGATGCAGTTTGCACGCCTGTTGCCATTTCATTTGACATCTGGAATGCTGATATCTCACAAGAGTCTTCCTATTGCATCTGTGAATGATTAGTTTAGATAAAGTATTTTGTTTGATAACTTTATGCACATCAGTAGCACAAAACAGACTTTAAATTAACCTCGCTGTATTTTACTCCTCTTCCAGAATTCATTCCATTGACATTTGGCTTCTTCAGATTCAGATTCAGGTTCAGGTTCAGATTCAACTTTAATTGTCATTGTCAGTGTACAGTACAGAGTTATGACCTCATACTAGAAGATACATCTCAGATGAACATATAGAATTATATTAACTTATAGAAACATATAAAATCCTTGAAGGATTGGACAGGCTAGATTCAGGAAAAATGTTCCCGATGTTGGGGGAGTCCAGAACCAGGGGTCACAGTTTAAGAATAAGGGGTCAGCCATTTAGGACTGAGATGAGGAAAAGCTTTTTCACCAAGGCAGTTGTGAATCTGTGGAATTCTCTGCCACAGAAGGCAGTGGAGACCAAAATCACTGGATGTTTTCAGAGGGAAGATTTAGCTGAGCTAAAGAAATCAAGGGATTTCAAGAAAGCAGGGGGTAGTTCTTGGACCCACAATAGCTCTCTGATCAAGAGCTAACCAGAGGAGATCAAGGGTCCATTTGATCCTGTGAACTTCTACCGGGAAAAAACTGCATGGTATGGCAACTGCTCTGTCTCGACCGGAAGGAAGGCATTGCACGGGCTCCCCTCCATTGAATCTGTCCAAAGCAAACGTTGTCTGCGAAGCGCGCTCACCATCGCCAAGGACTGCTCTCACCCCCAACCATGATTTTAGCAGGTCCATTCTTCCCAGACTCAGCCATGATCATACACTTATTATTATTTATTCAAATCATTGCTATGTCGAAAATGCATTTCGTTGGTACACTGACAATGCTGGAATCTGATTTTAGATGATCTATTGAATCGAAGGGCCGAATGGCCTACTCCTGCACCTATTTTTCTATTTCTATGAACCAGTATGACGAAGGGTTCTGACCCGAAACGTCACCTGTTCCTTTTCTCCAGAGATGCTGCCTGACCTCCAACACTTTGTGTCCATCCTAGATACTGAACATGACTTGTTAACACATTTGGTCTCACCCTGTCAGGGATATTCACTTTGTTCTATCCATTCCTCCCCTACCTTCTCTAAATTGTTTTATCTTACTCCCAACTCTGAAGAAAGATCAGAAACTGTAACAAAGATGTGCCCTCCCTGCCCTCCTGAGCATCTCCAGCATTTTCTTTTGGTTCAGATTTCCAGCATTCGCAGCTTTTTATAGTTTCATTTCTTCTTCCTTACTGGGTCCAGAATCTGGAGCTCCCTGTCCGAGGGACATCCCCATGACCCCACCCCATGCACGCAAGGGACAATCTGGTCTAGAAAGGTCCTATCAGTTCAAGACCTTGGGCACAATTACTCACGCAATGTACTATGGTGCCGATTCAAACGCATCGCTTATCACTCCCCTGAAGATTGGAAAAAAGCTGCTAATGCTGGAAATCAGAACCAACAGTGAGAAATAACATTACGCAGGAGATACTAGAAGGACATAGGTTTAAGGTGAGTGGGGAAAAGAGAGGTAACCTTTTGTACATAAAGGGTGGTGGGTATATGGAATGAGCCGCCGGAGGAGATAGTTGTAACCGGTACTAACACAATGTTTAATAAACATTTAGACAGATACATTAATGGGACAGGTTTAGACGGATATGGGCCAAACACAGGCGGGTGGAACTAGTGCAGATGGGACATGTTGGTCAGAATGGGCAAGTTGCTCCGATGGATCTGTTTCCATGCTGTATGACTATATTTATTATTTATATCACTACTTGTTCTGATCTGAACTGCACTTGAAAGTTCAATGAAAATAAACTCAGGTGTAAGGATCGTAACTGAACTGTACATACCATTGAAACAGGATTTGTAGGAGTATGGGGAAAGAGCAAAGGATGGGGCTAATTGGGAGGTCATTTAGCCAAGATACTTCAGACAAGATGGGCCCGTTTTCTATGCTGCATGATTGTAACTCCTTAAATAGGGTGTCCTCATGCATCCTGGAAAACCCGAGGGTGACATTAGCCCAGGCAACATAAGGCATACGGTCCATGTAACATTGCTGTCAGCTATGGCTGCACAATTATGCAAGTGGATTGAAGGCATTGGACAGAATGAGGACAGTAAGTAAGGTGCAGATCCAGGCAACAGTGTTAATGTTATTTGCGTAGGCAGATAATACTGCAACACTTTCAAAAGCCTTTGTAAAAAAAAAACATTAACCTCCCTGAATGACCCACGAGATCCAAGAGGATGCACTTTACCTGCAAGAACCACTCCAGGTTGGTTTAATAGATTTATGCAAATATTCTGCCTAAAACCAAGCTGCTGAAGCTGGAGCAATTCTGCCACAGTGGTTACGATGACTTACGACTCAATCACTCCCTGTCTCATGATCCACAGCCTGGTTATTTTTATGACATTAGTGATCTGCACAGAGTGTGCTAAAGAGACAGATAAGAGACAGCTGAGCAAAGATCACAATAATTAAACAGGGGGGAAAAATGTGAGTCATTTATTTTGAGGCACGACTCTGCCACTGAGCTTGGTTCCTCATTAGAATCATTTGCTGCGTAGTCAGGAGAAAATCCTGAGCAAACAAAAGCAGAGTTTTATTTCTATTTTATTTCCTTAAACCTTCAAACGTACCAAAGGACTTATCGTCACAGCCTTGTGACGCGTGGCATCCTAGTGACTGCAAAAGCGACAATGATCAGGATGCAATTAAGACGAATCTGCAGAACATATTTTAATAAATCTTCTTGAGGTGCACATTCTCATTAATAGTTATCAGGCCACCCAGACATCATAAACATGCCAAAATGCAATGAAACGCTGTCAGATATTAATCACTGTTCACATAATTCCTCGCCCTTTATGATCCATTGCCAGATTATGGAATATAAATCTTCAGTTTATATGCAGTTTTATCAGATTATTTAGAACCAATATCATACGCTTTGGAGTTATGATGAAATCATCATATTCCTATAATATCTATGCCAAAATGTTCACACTTTTCACTGCTCCCCAGAGTCCTTTTTCAGAATATATTATACCATTTAAATAATTAAAACTCTTGGCCCAAGTTGACAGTAAGAGTAAATTGATGAGTAATATGATGGAATCGCATCTTAAAAATATTCACATAATGGCAGGTTTTCAGTCTTCCATAGAGTCATGCATAGTAGAAACAGGTCCTTTGGCACAAGTCGCCCATGCCAACCAACAAGCCCCAACTACACTGGTCCGACCTGCCTGCATTTGGCCCATATCCCATTAAACCAATCCTGTCCATGTACTCATCCAAATGTTTTTTAAAAGTTGCAGTAGTACCTGCCTCAACTACCTACTCTGGCAGCATGTTCCATATGCATAGAAACATAGAAAATAGGTGCAGGAGTAGGCCATTCGGCCCTTCGAGCCTGCATCACCATTCAATATGATCATGGCTGATCATCCAACTCAGTATCCTGTACCTGACCTTCTCTCCATACCCCCGATCCCTTTAGCCACAAGGGCCACATCTAACTCTTAAATATAGCCAATGAACAGGCCTCAGCTACATTCTGTGACAGAGAATTCCAGAGATACCTAACACCACTAGTGTAGATAAGTTGCCCTTAAGTTTCCTATTAAATCTTTCTCCTCTCACCATAAACCTATGTCCTTGCAAGAACTACCCCACTCTGAGGGTGGCCTTAAAGGGTTGGAACATCTCATCTTCATGACTCCACACAGCTGGAAAATGCTGGGAGATCTTCATGAGGGGAAAATAGGATAACATGTCCTTCACAGATAAGTATTGCACAAATGCAATATTAGTATTATACACTGTACAGGGTGGCAGGGCGGCACTGCCTTACAGCGCCAGAGACTCGGTTTCGATCCTGTCTATGGGTGCTGTCTATATGGAGTTTGCATGTTCTTCCCGTGACAATGTGGGAGCCCTGGTGTCTTCCCACATTCCAAAGACGCACAGGTTTGTAGGCTAATCGGCTTCGGTAAAGAATGTAAATTGTCCCCAGAGTGCGCAAGATAGTATTAGTGTACGACGGTCGCTGGTTGGAGTGGATTTGGCGGGCTGGCGGCCCAGTTTCCGCACTGTACCTCTAAACTAAACTAAATTATAGTCAATTCCACAGTAAAAATTCAATGATGTGGTATTCAAATTAAACCTTGCATTGGATATTGTGAAGCTTCTCTTGGTGACCCATGCTGTCATTGTTTTCATTGGCTACCAGGCAATCAGGAAAAGCTGGGAAAAGTATACGGCAACATGTGGAGACCAGGCCTTTGAATCAAAGGAATACATGCATTTGTTGTGCTTCAACCAAACAGAACTATTGGCTTGTGCGCAAAATAAGTGGCTCAGCTTCCAACTTTTGAAAGTAATTTTGCATTCATTCAGGTGTATCGTTAATGTTACCTTGTGAAGTATCGATTAATTGCAATAGGAGCAATAGATGATAAGAACCTTGGAGAACCTTGAAAAAAGACTGAAAATCTTGATTAAACATTGAAGGGAAGGTAGGGAGCAATAGCGGGTGCAGCAGTCTAAGAAAGGAAATAGGCGACTTGGGCGAAATCCTTGAAAAAAGGACTGGGAAAGGGGGATGGGAGGGTGGGAGGAGACAGCTAGAGGGTTAAGGAAGGGAAACATTGAAGGGATAGGGAACTTTGTAGGTTAGTTAACCAAAATTGGAGAATTCAATATTTAACAAGACCTTTAACAGCTTCGAAGGTGGAATAACAGAAGCAGTGCATCAACTGCAGAATGTGTGCAGGTTCTTCACATATGTGTGGGGATTCTTCATTTCATTCTCAATTAAAAACATGTTAAGAATCTAGCACAAGATTTCTAAAAGACTACAGGAGCAAAATACTGCAAATGCTCAAAATCCAAAACAAAAACAGAAAATACTCAGCAGGCAAGCAGTATCTATGGATGGAGAACCAAAGGTAATGTTTCAGAAATAATCTATTTACAATGATGGCTGCTGTCCCAGGTCTGAAAATACTTGACCTTCTTTGTTGGAGCTGCTAATCGTTTTCTTAAGGTCAATGTCAAATTCTGGTCACTGAGACCGAAGTTAAATACTTGTGGCCTGAAGTATGTTCAGGAAAGTGCCAAATCCATCGCCAAGAAACATTGAGGAAAGACTGGGAAAATCTTGGCGTGGAAACATTGAAAGGAAGTGAGATAGTAAACATATTACAGTTACAACATCATGAAAGCACCATGCATTCCACGTTCCTCCCAAATCTTCTCATACAGCAGGCTCAGAATCCCAAATCCTTCCTTGACACTATCAAGATTGCAATGTTTTCAGGAAAAAGGCTCAACCAAGTTGCCTCAGTTGTGCAACAGTGATGAGCAAGGAATGGCCATTTCTCCAGAGCACCCACCTTTTGGCAATTGGAAATCACCAGCATCTATGCCCTTTATCAGCCTGTCATTGTGTACAGATGGTACTCCACAGAAGGGCCGAGTGGCCTACTCCTGCACCTATTTTCTATTTTCCAGAATGGAGGAATGCTGATCACAATGAGAATGTCATGGTTTTCAGATGATAAACATTTAGCTTGGAGCCAGGGAATTTGAATAGAAGCTAAATTGAAATCACATTGACATAATTTGAGGTTTCAACCACAACTTTGAGATGTCACTGTTAACCAGGGCAGTCATATTTTTAGCCACGGTTCACACTCTGCATTGACAAGTGATCTAAACTGGTCTGGAGGTCAACAAAATGTCAGTTTGGTAGCTGTCTCCCTGACATATATCAAGCTTAAAATAACAGTAGGAAACTGTGTTTCTTGCCATTTTTCTCTTTGTTATGCTGTTGTGACTTGCTGTTTTCCACAAAGCGTGACCTCTAAGTTATGATGTAAATTCTCAAAATTTTTTACATAGATGATCAGATCGGCAAAACTTTCAAGACCAAGGGAACTTCTGCTTAAACAGTCATCCGGAAATTTTGCGGGCAAAATTCTAATAGAAACAGCATGTAGCCTTCTGTGGAAAGGAGGTGCCGTTACTAAGCCATTGTGCTGACCAGGCTATTAAACGCTGTCATTAACATAGCAAAATATTGAGATATATAGTGCAGCAAGCTTGGAACAGCTCACAAACATGAATACAATTATTTCTATTAACCCAAGCACGTTGACCAGAACATTCCTGGTACAGAAATAACTTTATCCAGTTCAGATACAACCAAATCTATGAGACATCGAATGGGCTCACACAAGCAAGCCTAGCATTGGGGAAGAGCGGATTGGGGAGGAGTCTCCCTTCAAACAGCAGGCAACCTTGAATGGCAAAAAATGAACAATGGACAAATTAACCCTGACGCATTGTCACTTTACACGTATCCACAACTTTTATCTTGTCTATTTTTACAGTTTTTAATCTTTATATTTGCTTTTAAGATCGATACACACTGTGTGTGCTCGCAGAAATCTGTGTTGTATGACTGCTTATCAGTACATTGTCCTGTCTGTATGTTGAGCCACGTCAAAGAAGATTTTCTGTTACGACAGACAATAAAGTTTTCTGAATCTGAATCTGAATCTGAATCTTAAGTGAAAGATTAGTATACTGCACTCTCTACATCCAGGGACGTTTGATTCTTTTCCTCTGTGCACCAGATACTTATCCATTGGTCAGCCACTACGCATCATTCATAGAATCAGTATGGCATGGTGATGGAGTTGCTGCCTTGCAGCGCCAGAGACCTGGGTTCAATCCTGACCATGGGTACTGTCTGTATGGAGTTTTTACATTCTCCCTGTGACCTTGTGGGTCTTCTCCGGGTGCTCTGGTTTTGTCCCGCAGTCCAAAGGTTTATAAATTAATTTGCCTCTGTAAATTGTAAATAATCCCTTGTGTGTAAGACAGATTTAGAGAACGGGGTGATCGCTGGTCGGCATGGACTCGGTGGTCCGAAGGGCTTGTTTCCAAAGCATAGCAGGTTAAAGACAGAAAGGCAGTCCCTTCAATCAGCGAGTTTAACATTTTCAAACTACCATCAAAAACCTAACAACAAAACCTACGAAAACCAACCACCTTTTGATCCTCATTTCAGGAAGGTGGATGCATTCGTGATGCCCTGCTTATGGTGTGATGCTCAATGTGATCGGATGGTGACTGTGCATTCCTGGCCACCTGCCTACAGGCTACGAGCAGGCAGATTGGGCTGTGCCTTGCAAGCCTGTTGATCTTCAATGATACCCACTGATAACTCAGTGAACATAAAACCCACAGCAGCCTCTGATACAACATGGAAACAAAAAATGCTAGAAACACAAATCAGATAAACTTCTGTTCAGCTGAAACAGCATTAAAAAAATAACTGTTTCCTTCTCTCTCTGCTCTGCTAAATTTCCCCACCATCTTCGCTTTTCATTTTATTTATATCTTCTATTTCCGGCTTAAGTCGTATTTTTTTTGTATCCTCTGACATCGCCTTGTTTAACGACCTTCTCCTGAGTTCTCACCTCTGAATCATACTTCTGGCTGTGGCAGGTAGCAATCATAAGACAAGTGTCTGGGCGGAAGAGATTAGGAGAAAAGGAAGATGAAACTTAGAAAATGAGCTGGGCTCGAACTGTTGCAGGTACTTCTATAAGTCCAGACCGTGTAGGAACAGTATATGCTGGGAGCAGACTGTCCAATTCATTCAATAAACCAATATCTCAATACCAATACCCATCTTTAAACTTTAGAGATACAATGTGGAAACAGGCCCTTCAGCCCACGCCGACCAGCGATCACCTTGTACACTAACACTATCCTACACACCAGGGACAATTTACAGAAGCCAGTTAACCTATAAACCTATACGTCTTTGGAGTGTGGGAGGAAACCAGAGCACCTGGAGAAAACCCGTGCGGACACAGGGAGAACGTATAAACTCAGCGCAGACAGCACCTGTAGTCAGGATCAAACCCAAATCTCCGGCGCTGTATGGCAGCAACTCTACTGCTGCGCCACCGTGCTGCCCTGAATCTATGAATGTTGTGCAGTAGCTGAACAGTGGATAAAGTATCTGGTACACGGAGGTAAAGAACCAAACTACCCTGGAAGCAGAGATTGTAGTATGCTAATCTTTCCCTGCTGCTGCTTTAAAGGAGTCTCCTCTCCAACTATGCTCTTCCCCAACACAGTAGCTCATCCAAGGCCACAGTTTGATGGACTTATCCCACGATCCAGCGTTTAAACCAAGATTTCCCTTCTTTGAGCCCAGTCACAGGGTACTGGATAGACTGTTAATAGAGTGCCCAATACAGATAACTCCTCCCGTGTTCTCAAACTGCAACCCGGCCTGGACATTTCCAGCAAGAAACTCCTGCCACCAATTGGGAGCAAATAACAATGAGAATTCCTTCTTCTCTTCCATACCCATTGCTGCTGAGGTTCAAAACAGCATAGCAACTCAGGTCAGCTCATCACCAACTAAGAATAAAAACTGAAGATAGATACAAAAATCTGGAATGACTCAGTGGTACAGGCAGCATCTCTGGAGAGAAGGAATGGGTGATGTTTCGGCTCGAGACCCTTCTTCCGACCCTCTATTCAAAAGAGTAAAGACTATTCACTACTGTCACCAAAGCATCCCACATGACTGTCTTGAAAATCTTTCTCCTAACATTTTTTTCAGCATGTACAATCCAAAAGCACTCTTTTTCCAGCATACTCATCATGTAGCCAAGATAAGAGTAAAGGGGCTGTCCCACTTGGGCGACCTAATCCTCGAGTTCTGGCGAGTTTGCCCTCGACTCATACTCGCAGCATGGTTGACACAAGGTCGTAGGAGGTCTTTGTAACTCTCCTTCATGCTCGAGAGTGGTCCCCGTGTACTCGAGGCCTCAGCTAGGTCGCGGCGTATTTTTCAACATGTTGACAAATAGGTCGCCGTGGAAAAAATTGATACTTTTTTTACTCGTAGGTTTAGTCATGGTAGGTCGGCATCGGTCGTAGGTAATCGAGGGTAGTCGAAGGTAATCAAAGGTAGCCGAAGGTAGTCGTAGATAGTCTTCATCATAGTCGAAGGGAGGTCGAAGGTGATTGTCTTCACTCTCCAATATTCGGTGTCCAATTTTCCCAAAGTTAGTCGTAGCTAGTCGAAGCTAGTCTTCAACATAGTCGAAGGAGGTCTTCAACATGTCATTTTTTCAAACTGTCCTAAACTCTTCTAAACTCGCCAATTAGGTCGCCCAAGTGGGACAGCCCTTTTAAGATAGTTTTACTGTCATTTGTGCCAAAGCAGAATAATGAAATTCTTACTTGCAGCAGCACAGCAGGTTTGTAAACACATTGATCAAGAGATCATATTGTAAACAAGCATTAAAAATGTTCAATAAATAAAATAAATTCAAAAAAATGAATATTGGAAAAATAGAACATAGCCCAAAGTCCCCGGTGCAACCAAGGGCGTTTGTAGTTTAGTTGGAGCTTGTAGTGTTCAATAGCCTGACGGTTGTGGGGAAGAATCTGTTCCTGAACTTGGAAGTTACAGTTTTCAGGTCCCTATACCTTCTTCCCAATGGCAGGAGGGAAATGAGAGCTTGTAAGGTGTGGGTAGTTGATGATGCCGACTGGCTTTTTGAGGAAGCACCTCCTAATGGTCCCCCCAATGGTGGGGAAGTCAGTGTTCATGATGGGCTGGCCGGTGTTTATCCCCCATTTTGTTTTGTAACCCCTTTCATTCCTGGACATTTGAAATGCCGAACTTGGCCGTGATACAATCAGTCAATATGCTCTCTACTGTCCACCTGAGGAAGACCAGGAGAATATTCATTGACGTACAGAATCTCCTTAATCTTCACGGGAAGTAAGGGCATTGATGGGATTTCTTTATGATTGCATCAACATGCTGCGCTCAGGACAGATCGCCAGAGATATACTGTACACACCCAGGAATCTCAAGTTGTTGACTCTCTCCACATCCGACCCATTGATGAAGACAGGTTTATGGTTCCCCAGCCTTCCTCTTCTAAAGTCAACAATCAGTTCCTAATGTTTTTACTTTGAGTGCAATGTTGTTGTTCTGGCATGATTTAATTAGACGATAATTCTCCCCCTGATACTGTCTCATCATTATCTATAATTCATCCAACAACTGTTGTGTCATCGATGAATCAAGTTGGGACTGCGTTTGGCTAAATAGTCACCCTACACGCTACAGTATTGGGTTTGATTTTGAGTGTTTATGCAGGAAGCAACACATTTAAAAATGAAATGTAAAGTTAGAATTATTTGTATTTTTCTGAATTTCAATCATTTGTCTCCTCTCTTCTCAGTAAACAATTCATCGTTTCAAAACCCAAAACTCCTCTGGCTCCAACATATATTGGCTCAAGTTCGCATTTGTTTCCAACCTAATACTGAGTCATGCGATAGCAACAGCAGGAATTTTTTTTTTTCTAAGTATGTTTACATTAAGCTCTTTCCCTTTACAATGCTTTAGTGTAAAATTAATTGGTACATGTTTTCAATAAACTGACATTGAAACCTTGATAATGTCACTGGGAAACAAACTCCTTTCAGGACATGTTAATTATCACGAGACTCTATCTTTTAATGGAACTTCTTGTCTAAGTCTAGATTAAATATTCCGGCAATTAAAAGATTGTCAGAAGACAACCAGGTGACTATTAGGTGACTTCATCAGATGTAACGATCTCCCAAGGTATCGTTTCCTGGTCCAAGCCTGGGTTGTGGAGCAAACGGGAATAGATGACTGGAGGATCTGATTGAGAGTTTAGCAGAGCAGAAGCAAGAGCAAAATGACGTTGGTTTCCTCTGATCTGCCAATTGGCAATGGAAAAGTACAGAAGGATAAACATTGTTAAAAAAAGGCCGCTGCTAAGAATGGAGAACTTCCTTTGCGGGGTTAGAGGTGGGCACATTTCTGGACGTGCATTTGGATGTAAAAAATGACAGAGCTGGTCCTTGGACATTATTAAAGATTCAACAACAACATTCAAAAAGGTATTGCAAATATACTTGGAAAGGGTGTGAGGAAAGGAGGGAACTGCAGGCATGATCAGACTGCTCTGTCAAAGGTCAGGCACTTGCACAATGAACTGCGAAAGGTCTCGGTGCTGAATGAGCCTCTGAGCGACAAGGTTGCAAGTATCTCCTTGAACCAGCAGCAAGGACTGGAAAGGAAAAGAGAGTAATGTTTCAGGGCAAACACCCTTCAATCATTTTCATTCCACGGATGCTGCCTGACCTGCCAAGTCTTTCCAGAATCTTTTGCTCTCATTTCAGATTTTTGGCATCTGCAATTTTATTTAACTTTCATTCCATTCGTTATGCTGCTCCCTCTCTACGTTGGTGGTTTTCCAATGAAATTACATCAAGTACTGATACACTATTCTACCTTTCATTAATAATGGAGAAACATAATTTATTTAGCTGAATCATATAGTTGCCATTGCCACACAGTAAATACTCTGAGGGACCTGTGATTCATTCCCTTACATAACAGCTAATAAAATATGAGCACTGCTTCCGAAAGAGTACATTCTGATGCAAACCACAAACATCAACAACTGAATAAAACATTGCTGAGACTACCTCTAGTGAATGAGCTTTACATCATGTTCTCTCACCAGTGACCAACCAGAGTATAGAAGTCTTCACTGTTGCAAGATAGGAAGCCACATACAGGGAAAATAACCTTGCTGCTGGTAAATATCCCCTTCAGAATTCTGGAACTCCCAGCTCTAATTCACACCCAATATTTTACTTATACGTTTGAACTTGGTCATTTGCTTTCACTTGTCTAATGGGAGTTGGTTGTGTCTGACTGAACACAAGCAATTCAGATCTACACCTTGCATATCCTTTGCCATCCTTTGAGTGTAGCCATTAACACAAGGAAAATCATTCTTCCATTCTGTTGCTGTGAAAACGAACAGAGGAGTTGTCCTATTGACTAGTCACTTCTTACCCCACTCTTTGAACCCCACCTCCCCTATTCCTCTCAGTAAGTGACTATATTTAACGCAAAACTGTAGATGAAAAGTGAGAGATTACTTGTGGTGCTTCGAAGTACCTCAGAGAGTTGTGTGCAATGTGGTAACTGTGGGTTGCGTAGAATAGGGTCATTCCACTCGTTTTCCAGAGTATCGTTCAAACAAGAGATCTGACTGCCTCTGGCAAAGGGATGATGATGAACTTGATGACATAACAGCAGTTAAAAAAAAATGAGAGGTTTACTAATGGCTTAAAGTTAAGGACAATGTTTCAGAGCTGAGTGGCTTCATTAGTGATGTTGGGTGAAATGGCAGCTCATCTTAATCATGCAGCAACTGCCACTTAGGAAATGTCTGTTGCACAAACAGCCAGATACAAATTCGTAAAGATTTGCGGTTAGTCGACAGCACTTCAAATCGAAAGAATTTTGCATTTAAATAGTACTTTATCATATCTTTCAGAAAGCACATCCCTCATCGCACTTTATCACAGGTGCACTGACTGTAAACCAGTTAAGAGCGGTAACAATTTGTAAAAACAGCAAGATCCAATGTAGATTTGGTTGGCATCTCGTTCACCAAACTCCATGAGTATCGACACCCACACTGGGTTTCTGTTGAATTTCATCTTTTTCAGGATACTTTTACTTGACTAGTATTTCGTTTGAACTCAATACTATCTACTACAGAGGTAAGATTGCCAGGACCTATCCCAGTCCTAAGTGTCAGGCCCTCCCTTACGTTACAACGGAACCGGAGGCTGCTTTGTAAACGTGTGTATATACTAACAATTGTAACCATTTGTTTCATACATATCTCGAAAAACAAAACAGCCAAGAAGTTTGACATTCAGAAGAGAGGGTGGGTGCAGAGGGAAAACTTTATTATGCTGGCACGACACGGTGAAACATGCTCTTCATATCAAAATCGAGAAAGAATAAATCAATTACTGGACAAACAATTGCAAGGTTAACAATCCAGGGACATAAATCAATTCCCACCTGAGCTCCTGGTTGATTAATTTAAAATGCTGGAATTGCATAACTAAAAACTCTGTAACGATGATCAAAAAACCTCTGGATTGTTTATAAAACTCAGGCACTTCACATATGTCCATGAGGTAAGAAATGTGTCCAATCTAGTTCCATATAAACTGGAAGCTAGGTGACTCGTCAATGTTCAGTTTTGTACTGTTCGTTTTTCAAGAGACACCACGGATGGGCAACTGGGTTTGTCAGTCAAATTCAGTCCGGCAAAGGATTAAAACATTATGATGTCAATAGCATAGCTCTGTGTCGTGGGCCTGTGTTGATATTTAATCAGTAAACTAAGAAAAAAGACCAGGATGTAATAAAGCCACTTGCACTGTTTAAACATGCATGTCCTCCTCCCAAGTATAGCCTTGATACAAGGCAGCTGCTCAGCCTGACCGCCAGATAAAGAAACATAAACGTTATGTGAAAGCCAGCAACTAATACGTAGCCAAGCCCTGGAACAAGACGGGGGCAGGATTTTTTACAACTGCAACATTTTCCAAGGATATCAAATGGTTCAAAGCTGAGAACTAGCATGAAAATGCTGCAAAAAACTGACTCCAGTGCACATTCCAATTTCTGTAACTGAGCCACAGGCCACACAATTATTTTCCCATCCAATGTAGCTCAGACTGTTCAACCTAATTTCCTGTCAAGCGCAGAAAGATTACATACCGTTTGCCATAGGACTAACTTAGATGTGGCATCTTGGTCAACATGGACAAGTTGGGCCAAAGGGCATGTTTCCGTGTTGTATGATTCCATGCTACTATTTACATGTTGCTGGGGATTTCTTTGTGCCAATTTCTTAAACCATGGCCGTTTTGGGAGAAACCATTTTGAGGAGAAACAAATGTCAAGACTTCTGAAGATAGACACAAAGTGCTGGAGTAACGCAGCGGGTCAGGCAGCATCTCTGGAGAAAAGGAATCGGTCTAGATTTCTGGACTGTATTTCAATCGCCAGAAATGAATTGATTTCCAGTCCTGCGATAAATGTCATAGGGACATTCAAGTTATGCCAAGTCAAACTGAGTTTATTGTCATATGCACAAGTTCAGTGAGGTTCAAGATCAAGAAAATCGTGCTTGCAGCAGGATCACAGACACAGAGACTCAGACAACACAAAAAAACACAAATTGCACAAAATCTTCAAACATCTTCAAAAACATGACATTAGTGCAAAAACACAATTGGAAAACTAGTCCATGGTAGTGCCCGAGATATCCCGCAGTGCTCCATTGCCGAGCTAGTGTTAGGGTTTTGCAGGTTGGTTCAAGAACTTGATGGTTGTACAAAAGTATCTTTCCTGAATCTGGTGGTGTTGGAGGGACTTCAAGCTTCTGTACCTCCTGCCCAATGGCAGCAGCAAGAAGAAGGCATAGCTTGGATGGTGAGGATTCTTGATGATAGGTGCCACCTTTTTGAGGCAGCGCCTCACATAGATGCTTTCAGTGGAGGGGAGGGCTGAGTCCACCACTGTCTGTCTGAAGCCTTGCATTCCTGTGCCTTGGAATTGCTGTTCTAGACCATGATGCAACCAGTTGGGATACATTCATTTAGTTTATTATTTTGTTTGACCACTTCATTGTAAATATACTATATATTTGCCAAGCAATAGAGTCTGGCTGGGAAGAATGTGTGCCAGGGTAATAGAGTTATTAATGGCATCACTGAGAAATTTCCAGTTATATCACTCGGAGTCAGGGCTAGGGTCCCTCGTACGTTCAGATTCAGATTCAAAGCTACTGCAGGTTCAAAGCTACTGCAGGTACATTCAGGTGTGCAACCGGTTTCTACATTCAGTCCTGATACTGGAATGTTTGTGTCTTTGCGCTGTTATGGTTTGGTTGCTTTTTATATACAGGACTTATTTTTGTTGTTTATTCTGGATTTTAGAGTGTACTGTGTTTACATATCTGTCGTGCTGTTTGTCCTGTTTCTGGACATATGACAATAAAACACTTTCTTGACCCTCTCAAGGGTTACGACACTAAATGTCGGCAATAGGGGCGGCACAGTGGCAGAGTTACTGCCTTACAGCGTCAGAGACCCGGGTTCGATTCTGACTACGAGTGCTGTCTGTATGGAGTTTGCACGTTCTCCTTGTGACCATGTTGGATTTCTCTGGGTTCTCCAGTTTCCTCCCACACTCCAAAAAGATATAGGATCTGGAGGTGTAGTAAAAATTGTAAATTGTCCCTCATGTGTAGGGTAGTGTGCGGGGCTGGTCACCGCAGACTTGAGGTGTTGAAGGCCTGTTTCCATGTTGTAGAGTCTAAAGTCTAACTCCTTTCCCCCACAGATTCTGTTCAACCCATTGAGTTTCTCCGGAAGATTGTTTTGTTGTTCGACATGTCGATGATTTATCTCCTAACACGGCTTTCCATTTTATTTTATAAATTCCCTGTATTGCAATTTTCTCGCTCCTTTAGATGAGATTAGATGAGTCACAGGGCAATTGACGTAAAGCTGCTATTCTACATGAGACATAGGCACACACTAGTTATTCTTAGTCTGCAACACAGTTTGCACCTTTGTTCTGAGGTCTCCTAGAGATTCTGGCGAATAGTCATTAACAGCATTACAAAACGTCTCACAAAGCATCAAAAAAACATTTCAAATTGGACATTGATTTTTAAAGCAGTAAGTGTGGTTCGGCAGTGACACAGAGCCTCACGACATTGTGGCTTGTATTGCCTTCTGAGGCTTTGATTGTGGAAATCTATGCTGATAGAGTCGTAGAGATATACAGCGCAGAAACAGGCCCTTCAGCCCAACTTTTCCACACCAGCCAACATGTCCCATCTACACTAGTCTCACCGATCTGCATTTGGCACAAATATCCCTCTAAACTCGTCCTATTCAATGTACTGTCCAAATGTTTCTTAAATGTTACGATAGACCCTGCCTAAACTACCTCCTCTGGCAGCTCATTCCATACATCAACTACTCTTTGTGTAAAAATGTTACCCCTCAGGTTCCTAATACATCTTTCCTCCCTCACCTTAAACCTATGATTCACGATAACCCTACTCTGTTTGTCTACACGATCCAATCCTCTCATGATTTTGTACACCTCTAAGATCACCCCTCATCCTCCTGCGGAATAGAGTCCTAGCCTGTACAACCCCTCACTATAGCTCAGGCCCTCAGGTCCTGGCAACATCCTTGTAAATGTTTTGGTATAGTATGGGGGTGACGGGGACAATCTTTCAGATAAGTCATGAGGAGTCAAAGTAAGTACATTATAGGAGGCCATTTAGCCCATCTAATCCATGTCAATTCTCTGCAGACCAAACCAGTCGGTCGGCAATCCTGCTCTATCCTTGTGTTATTGACTGTTTACTTCCCTCAGTGCTCATCCAATTTTGTTTTGGAATACCGCCCCTTCAGAACGTCTCAAACCAGATTCCCCTGGTCACCTACTGCTGTATAAACTGGCTATATTACTGCAGGGAATTGATCCAATGAGCCTTGTCGGCTGTAAAGCACTTTGCTGGGATGGTCTGATGCGGTGAGAAATCCTGCATTAATCCACTATTTTCCTCCGGTACATCAATATGAAAAAATTGCTTTAAGCAAATAGATCTCCATCCTCTGACAAGCGTGAGCCATTTCACAACTGATAGCACAATTATGCTGTGGAGATTGGTAAAGAAATTAAAGGGGTTTTTTTTTCTAAGTAATGGAAAGTTTCCATTTGGGGAGACTGGCGTTGTTGTTAAGTTTATGCCCCTGTCCCACTGAAAGGAAACCCCTGGAGACTTTGCGCCCCACCCAAGGTTTCCATGCGGTTCCCGGAGGTTGCAGGTGGTTGCTGGAGGTTGCAGGTAGTGGAAGCAGGTAGGGAGACTGACAAAAACCTCCAGGAACCGCACGGAAACCTTGGGCGAGGCGCAAAGTCTCCAGAGGTTTCCGTTCAGGTTTCCCAAGTGGGACAGGGGCATTTAACATCCACAATAAAGCCTAGGCCATATTAGCAGCTTCAGTGCAGGAGTGTGTACTCTACTGCAGACTAAAAAGCGAAGGCAGTGAGTGCCTGTATTCATGTTTCAGCTTCTCGTTCTTACTCCATAGCTGTAAAGTCTTCTGTGGAAACAGTCACTCTCACAGCTCTGAGGTAGATGGATAATTGGAAAAAAAACACTCTCAGCCTCAACTAATTGATAGGGAAACTTATAGTTTAAATTCTAGGACATAAATATATGGAGTCATTTCAAGACGATAAAGTCACAGCGGGGAGCGATTCCAGCCTGTTATTGCGCGCTTCTCACAACTCAGACGGTGAGCTTGGAGATGCAGAATCCCGCAGAGAACACTGTTGCTCAAAGGCAGGCTCGCGGCTGGAAGCTGGCAGTGTTCTGATTCTTGTGCACAGTTGAATCAGCAGGCTCATCGCTCCACTAGTCAAGGAAGCTGCCAGCAGAACTCCCACAGGCACAGAGCCCAGACTCTGCTGCCAGTAAACTGTGTGCGGATCAAAGGGATCTGCTTCACATCAGTGCTGGGAACTTTACCCCCATCAGCGTTCTGAACCTGGATGAGGCCAAACAAAGGCAACAGGAGAAGAAAAGTATTTTTCTCAAATGTGAAATCAGGCTGCAGTAAAATGTTCAAACCAGGAGAAACAGGAGACGTAAAGAAACAGGGTTATTAACATGTGCCATGATAGCCCTGCCTCAGATGGTCAGAAATCCTGAGTTCATTCATTGGACATGTCACTCGTAAAAATTAATCAAGCATACATTCAAAAACTGACTTAGATTTCTATTCACCCATGTCTTAACCTTGCCCCAAACCTTCACGTTCCTATAGTCATTGCATGATGATTTATTTACCTCAAGGATTATTGTGGACACTGCAATTGCGATGAATGGTTGACCTCTTAATATTAATGCTGAGATATGTGGAGGGAAAATGTGAAGGGAAGAACTGCAGATGCTGGTTTACTCTGAAGATAGACACAAAATGCAGGAACAGCTCAGCAGGTCAGGTAGCATCTCTGAAGGAAAGGAATAAACATAGAAACATAGAAAATAGGTGCAGGAGTAGGCCATTCGGCCCTTCGAGCCTGCACCGCCATTCAATATGATCATGGCTGATCATCCAACTCAGTATCCCGTACCTGCCTTCTCTCTATACCCCCTGATCCCCTTAGCCACAAGGGCCACATCTAACTCCCTCTTAAATATAGCCAATGAACTGGCCTCAACTACCCTCTGTGGCAGAGAGTTCCAGAGATTCACCACTCTCTGTGTGAAAAAAGTTCTTCTCATCTCGGTTTTAAAGGATTTCCCCCTTATCCTTAAGCTGTGACCCCTTGTCCTGGACTTCCCTAACATCGGGAACAATCTTCCTGCATCTAGCCTGTCCAACCCCTTAAGAGGTGAAGTTATGGGTCGAGACCCTTCTTCTGACTAAACTATGCTTTGGCCAGATATAATTTCAACTGAAGAAGGTGTCCCGACGTGAAACGTTCCCTGTCCATCCCCTCTACAGATGCTGCTTGACCCACCGAGTTTCTCCCGCACTTTGTTTTTTTGCTTAGTGGGGCAACGTGAATCGGCCGACATCAAAGTTTCATCAAGACAACTTCAGTGAAGCTATTTGCACCGTTGTGACAGAGTTAAATGAAGCTTCCAATGTCAGGGGATTATTTTGTCACTTAACGTGTCAAACATGGTTACAAGTATATTTGTTCTGTCAATCAATAATTGGAGTATTGTGTACCAAGTGAGTCAACTTTCACAACACCAATTCTGGGCTTTCTGTCATCAGGAGCTTTTAGACGATTAATATGAACCACTTTGCCTCAACAAGGTATCTGATGGACTCATCCGTTAAGATGTTCCTTTTGTAAATATGTAATTCAATGGAACCATTTGACTGCACTCAAAATATTGAAGAAAACTGTACAACTGTAACTATTGAAATTGTATGAACTCACTTGCTGTTAGCTTTGTTCTTAAGAATATAAAAACTCGATGTACTTTGATTCCAGGGAGACGTGATGGAGAGGTTCTCTTTCAAAGTTACAACAGAATATATTGCAATTGAGAGAAATAGAGCAATATGGAGCTATATCGCATATCCCATCCCCACTGTAACAAGTGTGAGGTGTTGCACTTTGGGAGGTCAAATGCGAGGGGTAAGTACACAATCAATGACAGGGCCTTGAACAGCATTAAGATGAGGGATTTTAGGTTCCAAGTCCATTGCTCTCTGAAAGTGGCAACACAAGCAGAGAGATCCAGAAAGTGTAGGGTATTTTTAACCTTCGTCAGTCAGGGATTTGAGTAATAAAATCAGGAAGTCATGTCGAGCTTTATAATAATTTGGTTAGGCTGAATTTGGAGCATCACGTGCATTTCAGGTCACCCCATTACAGGAAGGATTGGAGGTTTTGGAAGGGGGTGGAGAGGTTTACCACAATGCTGCCAGGATTAAAGAGCATTAGCTTCTATGAGGTGAGGACAAACTTGGATTGTTTTCCCTGGCCTGTTGGAGGTTGAGGAGAGACCTGATGGAAGTATAATAAAATGATGAGAGGTATAGATACTGTAGTGACAGATTATTATATATCGTTCAAGGAATTTTTCCTCTAGCCACTATGTTTGAAGGCAGGGGTAAGAGATAGTTTTGTTACGCATGCGAGCTCTCCGCGAGACATTCAATGCCGTCCAAGGATAAATCTTCAAAACACAGTCTCTTGATTAATAGTTCCTTTATTGTCGTAGTAAAAACAGTAAGATATTCATCCAAACTTCTTCGTGTTTAAGTACATTTTGATCTTACTCGTAGTCAAACTCGTGCATGGTCAAAATCTGTGCCTTCCCCATGCTTCTTCAGCAAAACTAAAAATTACTAGCGGGCCTGCATGAAAATCCCACTACAGATGGCTACTACAGATGCGGTAGTCAGTCTGTTCCAGGTGAAAATGACAAAAATGAAAGGGCATAGATTTAAAATCAGAAGGAAAAGTATAAGGACGATATGGGGAGCACATTTTATTTTTACACTGAGTGGTGGGACGTCTGCCAGGGGTGATAGTGGAGGCAGATATAATAGCAGCATTTAAGAGGCTTTTAGACAGTCACATGGATATGCAAAGAATGGAGGGACAGAGATCACACTCAAGCTGAGGAGATTAATTTAACCTGACCACATGTTAGCACAGATATTGTGAGCTGAGGGTCTGTTTCTGTCCTGAACTGTTCCATGTTCTATGTTGTATGATCCATAGGGGGATCACTGAAATGAAGGGGAAAAAGTGCAGAACACTTGCAATTCTCTTTCAAGACCTCCCAAAAACGGTAAATACTTTCTCAACAGATGTACCCAGGATTTCTCAAATTGGTTCTGATTCAGAAGACAAAATACACAAGAAGTCTACAGATGTCACGCACTGTTTCAGTCAACTGGACTTAAAGAAAACACAATAGTTGAAAATGCGTGGTACACAAAAATGCTGGAGAAACTCAGCGGGTTCAGCAGCATCTATGGAGCGAAGGAGATAGGCAATGTTTCGGGCCGAAACCCTCCTTCAGTTGAAAATGTGTACTTTTTATAGAAAAATACTCCAGACAAAATCCTGTTGATCCTGACAGAAATAAAAGCCAACATCTGCAAAGTGCTTTGAAACAGCCCTGCATTCAGCTCAAATAGTACTAAACTGATGAATTGTAAAGAAATCGCAATAATACAGGGTGCAGCCAAAATTGATTGTCCATCAGTCTGCACCAAGGCATTAAATAATTGCGAAGATTTATTGCCACTCAGGCCAGAATAAAAATAATCGATGTCTGGATACAAGTTAAGGGTTTCTCAGCAGATCTGCCGTTGATTTTAAGAGGCTGTTAAACTCATTTAATTCTTCAGCATCGTGTGGGAGATGATAGAGGTAGTGGAGACTGGGCAGAGATGAGGGAGCTTGGACATCTTAGTCTTGGGCTTGGCAATAATAACATTATAGCAATTATAACCATGATTATTATTATAATTATTACAATAATAATCAAGACAGTGAAACAAAATATATACACAGGGCCATGGAAATACAGATATTAATTGGACTGATCAAAGAGCTGACATCAGCACAATGTTAATGGCTCCCTCTGTGCCACTCGATTCAATGAGATGTCTCTGGAATCGAGAACCATAGGGCATAGGTTTAAGGTGAGGGGGGGAAAAAATTCAATTGGCACTTGAGGGGAAACATTTTCATACAGAGGGTGGTGGGTGTATGGAATGTGCTGCCAGAGGCAGTAGTTAAGGGAAGCACTATTACAATGTATAAGAAACATTTGGACAGATACATGGACTGCACAGGTTTAGAGGGATACAGGCCAAACGCAGGCAGCTGGGACCAATACAGATGGGACATGTTGGTCGGTGTGGGCAATTTCAGCCCCAGGGCCTGTTTCCACACTATGAGTCCTCACTTTGCATGTAACAATTTTGCAGGCAACACATGGCAGCATGACGTGAAACCAAATGAAATGAAGCACCAGTTTTCTGTTTAAACAGTTTCTGTTGCAGCAGGGACAACTGTGGTCTCAGCTCCATGAGAAATCTGTGCTCCTCTCTACTCAGTGACACATTAGTTAACAGGATACCGTGTCAGCTTATGAATCGTCAATGGTTGTCTCTAATGATGTAGCACTTCCTTAAAGTGGACATGAGGACACTGCACCCTCTCCCCACCCCACCCCCACCCAGAATAACAAGCATACGCCAGGACACCAACAATACATTTCGTCAAAGCAATACTAGGGGAGGTTTTATGTTACCCCGAGAGGGCAGATGGCACCCTGGATCGAAATCCATCATGCCAAATAAGAACAGAGCTGACAGTGTAGCACTTCCCTAACGTGAGATGAGATCAACGGCCCAGCTAATCTGTGCACACAACACCACGCATAGTGCCTTGAAACCACAACTTTCAGACACAGAAGTGAGGATGTTATCAAGTGAGCTGCAGAAGACAGACACCGTATACCTGATCAAAATGCAGTATTGGGGAAGTGTAGTGAGAGGGCTTGAATACGGTGCTTGGTGAGGAGTACAGTCTATTAACCCAATGATTGTTTGTTGGATTCTCCTCTTGTTCTTGGGGCGTGAGCCCAATCCAGTTGTTTAACGGAGAAGGGAGGGGAGGGAGGAAATGGGCGGAACAGTGGAGCGGTTAGCAGTGCTGCTGCCTCAGAGCACAACCACAGCCACAGACCATGCTCGGTAACTGTGTCAATCACTGCTCTTGCTGATTAGGCAGTTGTAACTGCAACAAAGCTGAACACTGAAAACTGCAGATGCTGACACTGAAAAAACATCTCCGCATTCAGCAGATCAGACATAGTTGGTGCTTCAGGTCAGTGACCTGTCATCAGAAGCTTTCATTCGAAAGTTGTCAAATTGTGACCTTCGTCAAAAAAAACTGTGGGTGCCAGGAATCAATGGATTGGCAAACCAATAGATTGGCATTGAAATGATCAGCTCTCCATAGGCCCCATTTCTAACCGTGTTCCATGCAAGGACGGTTATGTTAGCCAGCGTGCTCAGTAAAGGATGTAATCTGGGCTGTTAGAAAACTGTTATCACGTGTTTAGTAAGACTGACATTCGAAAAGATCGGAACACAAACCAACCACAATTACCCTGAAGATAGGCGCAAAATACTGGAGTAACTCAGTGGGTCAGGCAGCATCTCTGGAGAGGAAGAAGAGGTGACCTTTGGGGTCAAAACCCTTCTTAAAGCGCATAGTCAGGGGGGAGAGAAACTAAAGGTAGGAAAAAGTTCAGAACCTCAACCTCTTGGTTCATATTGCAAGTTCCCCTCCCCCCTCCCCCCCCCCCCTGATTCTCAGTCTGAAGAAAGGTTTAGAAAGTCCCCTTTCTTCAGAGATGCTACCTGTCATGCTGAGTCACTCCAGTATTTTGTCTCTATCTTTGGTGTAAACCAGCATCTGCAGTTCCTTCCTATATAGTTACCCCATGCAGGAGAACGCAAGCAGTTTGATCAGATGACATGAGTGCAGACAAATGCACCCAAACCACCGCTAGAACTGTCGCCATAAATCTGCTAAACCGACGACAACCAGCACTTCCCACTGAGGGCTGGCCCAGATTATAGCAGCATCTGACTCATCCCAAACGCAGCATGCCAGATGGTAGATATCTGAAATAAAAGCAGAAGAACTGGAAATGCACGACAAGTCAGGCAGCATCGCTGGAAACAGAAACAATATTGGTGTTTCAGGCCAGTGATATTCCAAAAGTTATTGGCAAGAAAGTGTAATCCATTGATGCTGCCTGACGTATACCTGTATACAACATTCTCTCTTGGAACATAGAACAGCACAGCACTGGAACAGGCCCTTCAGCCCATCATATCTGCACCAATCATGATGCCAATCTAAACTAATCCCATCTGCCTGCACATGATCCATATCCCTCTATTCCTTTCCAGACATTTCTATCCTGGGAAAAAAATTGCTCATCCACCCGTCTCATCATTTATATATTTCTATCATGTCATCCCTCTGCCTCTGACTTCCTAGAGAAACTATTTCAAGTTCTCCCAAGGTAAAATACTGGAGAAACTCAGCGGGTGAGGCAGCATCTATGGAGCGAAGGAAATAGGCAACGTTTCGGGCCAAAACCCTTCTTCAGACTGATGTGAGGGTGGGGGGGACTGAAGGAGAAAGGAAGAGGAGGAGCCAGTGGGCTAGAGGGAGAGCTGAGAAGGGGAGGAGACAGTAAGGACTACCTGAAATTAGAGAAGTCAATGTTCATACCGCTGGGGTACAAACTGTCCAAGTGAAATATGAGGTGCTGCTCCTCCAATTTCTGGTGGGCCTCACTCTGGCCATGGAGCAGGCCCAGGCCGGAAAGGTCGGATTCGGAATGGGATGGGGAGTTGAAGTGCTGAGCCACCGGGAGATCAAGTTGGTTATTGCAAACCGAGCAGAGGTGTTCGGCGAAGCGATCGCCAAGCCTAAGCTTGGTCTCGCCGATGTAGATCAGCTGACAGCTAGAGCAACGGATGCAGTAGATGAGGTTGGAGGAGGTGCAGGTAAACCTCTGTCGCAACTGGAAAGACTGCTTGGGTCCTTGAATGGAGTCAAGGGGGGGGGAGGTAAAACGACAAGTGTAGCATTTCTTGCGGTTGCAAGGGAAAGTGCCCGGAGAGGGGGTGGTTCGGGTGGGAAGGGACGAATGGACCAGGGAATTCTCCCAACCTGTTTTAGTAACTAATACACTCTGATCCAGGCAGGCGACACCTTGGTGAGCCTCTACGTACCCTGTCTAAAGCCTCCATTTCCTTCCTATAGAGTGGCAATCAGAACTGCGTACAATACTCCAAATTTGGTCCAACCAGAGTTTTATGGTGGACTGCAAGTGGATTTCAGGAGATTACTTTAAGGTTTCAAGGTTTCGAGGTCAGTTTATTGTCACATGTACCAGTGAAATTCGAATGAATGAGAATGACTGGAGTATTTACAACTTGTTGTGCTCTTGTTATCATATTTCATTTTCGTGATAAATTAAATTTACATCACAATTGAGTCATAGAGTCATGCAGCACAGAGCTAGACACTGTGACCCATATCCATGCTGACCATCATGTATCTATCTGTGAATATCTATCCCCTTCCTAGCCAGTGGCCTTTATCCAGCAGCACCATTCCTTTTTCCCCAGCACTGCCAATCCTTCTTAGGCTGTGCGAACACATAACAGGACAACTTCACTCCACCCCCTGTGGTCACCCTCACCACTGGCAACTATCATCAAAGGCAACACATTCCATCTTTGGCCTTTATTTAATTTTATTCTCAATTTTGCACGATGACATCTCACATTATACTATCACTTTCACTCAAAAATGACACGGCTCCTGGGAACAGGTGACACAGGTGGATAGGGAAGTGATGTCAAGTATTTGGTACGTTTGCCTACGTAAGCTGAGACAATGAGTGAAAAGATTTGGGATATCATATTTCAGCTGTACAAAACATTGGCGAGACCACGCCTGTAGCATTGTGTACAGTTCTGGTCGCCACACTAAGGAAGAATGTGCTGGCAAGAGAGAGAGAGAGAGAGAGAGAGAATGCAGAAACTATTCACCAGGATGTGGTCTGGAATGAAGAACTGCGGTTTTATGGAGGGATTAGTTTGGTTGGGTTTATTGTGACTGAATAGGAGTCTGAGGAATGAGCTTGTCGAAGTTTAAACAATTATGAGGGCCATAGATAGATTTGTCTGCCTTAGATAGATAACAAGATAGATTAACTAGGACAATTAGATTATTTCTCCACGGGGTTGGGAAGTCTAGAGCGAGTGCACAAAGGTTTAAGGTAAAAGGGGAGAAAGTCAACATACATCCGAGGGACAGGTTTTTCCCACAGAGGGTGGAGGTTATTTGGAAAGAGCTGCCAAAGGCGGCGGTGGAAGCAGATACAACTGCCAAAGTTTGAAAGGCTTTTGGAAAGCTACTCAGATAGAAAAGTAGAAGGATATTGGCCTAATGAAGGTAAATGGGACTAGGGGTAGATAGGTACCACAGCAGTATGGACAAGGTGGGCTGACAGGGGCTGCTTAGTGTCGCACGGTTTTATGACTCCATCACCTCCAATGAGAAAGATCATTCTGAATGACACAAAGGAGTCTTCTCGTTTTCAATCTTGAATTTTGTACCAAATCAAACTGCACAAGTTCTTAAAGACTCGCACATCTGCCAAAGGAATGCTGTTGTGCTACCGGGTGTCAGCTGAAGAATTTTGGAAATATCAATGAGTTTTCTGATCCATGCATGCAATATTAATATTAGAGTTGATCCAAGTACTTGGAAAATAAAGCAGAGTACACCCACTGTACCAATGTCACTTCGGGGAGATATATAAAACAGCAGAGAGGAGCGTGTGCATGACTATCACCAGCAGACCACTTTGCAAGGATTTCAATGTGTTATAGAATGAGGATAGCTGATGAGTTGAAGTTTGAAGCAGTGCAGCGTAGGTTCACGAGATTGATCCCTTGGGATGGCGGGACTGTCATATGAGGAAAGATTGAAAAGGCTAGGCTTGTATTCACTGGAGTTTAGAAGGATGAGGGGTGGTCTTACAGAAACATATAAAATTATAAAAGGACTGGACAAGCTGGATGCAGGAAAAAAGTTCCCAATGTTGGGCGAGTCCAGAACCAGGGGCCACAGTTTTAGAATAAAGGGGAGGTCATTTAAGACTGAGGTGGGAAAATACTTTTTCACCCAGAGAGTTGTGAATTTATGGAATTCCCTGCCACAGAGGGCAGTGGAGGCCAAGTCACTGGATAGACTTAAGAGAGAGTTAGATAGAGCTCTAGGGGGCTAGGGGAGTCAAGGGATATGGGGAGAAGGCAGGCATGGGTTATTGATAGGGGACGATCAGCCATGATCACAATGAATGACCTCCTCCTGCACCTGTTTTCTATGTTTCTATGTTTCTATGTTCTCAAGCTTCTGAGCAACTTTTAATACAATAACAATATAAGCTTTCAAATAAGGAATCCAAAGTTAATTTGTCCTCTGTAGTGTAGGAAAGAACTGCGGATGCTGGTTCAAATCGAAGGTAGACCCAAAATGCTGGAGTAACTCCGCGGGACAAGCAGCATCTCTGGAGAGAAGGAATGGGCGACGTTTCAGGTCGAGTCCCTCCTTCTGAAGAACAGAAGGGCAGTCACCCATTCTTTCTCTCCAGAGATGCTGCCTGTCCCGCTGAGTTATTCCAGCTTTTTGTGTCCATCTAATGAGCAATTTGTTGCGTTGGTGGAGATCCCAGGAGAATACAATCCTTTCCAAAAACACGTATGCTCGGCTACGTTGAGCCAGGAATTTTACTGTTAAACAAAAAACACAGAATAAAGAGAGGATTGACAGACACAAGAGGACATGACTTCAGAATTAAGGGACAGAAGTTTAGGGGTAACATGAGGGGGAACTTCTTTACTCAGAGAGTGGTAGCAGTGTGGAATGAGCTTCCAGTGGAAGTGGTGGAGGCAGGTTCGTTGGTATCATTTAAAAATAAATTGGATAGGCATATGGATGAGAAAGGAATGGAGGGTTATGGTATGAGTGTAGGCAGGTGGGGCTAAGGGAAAATAATTGTTCGGCACGGACTTGTAGGGCCGAGATGGCCTGTTTCCGTGCTGTAATTGTTATATGGTTATATGGTTATAAGAGAACAGCTCCACTTAAACTCAAGCGTCAATTGAATATTCCACATCTAAAAAATACTCCTTGAAGCTATGTCAACATTGGCAACTGTTTAGCAACCTCCTTCCACCAGAGGCTGCTGGGTGTGACCAATGCTTTGTTGTTTCAACTCCCCCCACCAATTCCCATTCTGATCTGTTTGTCTTGGCCTCCTCCACTGCCAGAGTTAGGCCACATGCAAACTGGAAGAACACCTTCCTCATGTTGCTCTTGTGGGTAGCTTATATCCCAAAGGTATGAATATTGATTTCTCAAGGTTCAGGTAACAAGCCTCCCCCTACATTTATCATCCTCCCCTCCTGAACACACTTTCCTTCCCACCCCCATCTTGCTCTCTGTCACCCAGTTGCTTTCCCCTCATTCCCCGTTCAACTTCCACCCCCAGCAGTCCCTAATTTCCCCCTTTTCCTTCCTATGCAGTTTGGGATATTGCTCAGGATTCCTGCATATGCAGTCTCGTGTCTCCAATTTACCTGTTGCTCAGTTTCGTGATTTTCGACTTAATTTCTACATGATTTTCTACTTTGCAGTTTTAACGTTAAAATGGTAAACATTCAATGGCCTTTAAATAATTTGGGTGCCCTTTGTTGTAAAAGAAGACCGAGTGTCAACAACCCCAGTGCACAGAATTAATCAAGAACAGATGAATTGACATCATCTCAGGCACACATTAACATAAGGTTCAGATTCAGAACTCTTCTGCCAACTCCCTTAAAGAGGAAATATACATGGGGAGAACACACACACACACACACACACACACACACACACACACACACACACACACACACACACACACACGATTCGAACTCGGAGATTTACGGTAATGGCCATTCGGCGGTATCGGGGATCTCGTGGCCATTTTTCAACCTGTTGAAAAATCTTCACGAGTCTTCCAGTGCTTACCTGTATTTAGCGAGTCTTCCCGAGTACCTGCAGTTAGCGTTACGAGCCGCTAAGAGACGTCCTCGAGCTCCGACGTGAGCAGGAGAGTGGGGTTGTTTGCAGTTGCAGAGGGAGGGGGCAAGGGCGGTACAGTTCCCAGTCTCAGCTCCTGTCCAGGGGGGTGGCCGGAGACGTCAGGACCAACGGGGCACCGACCACCAGGCCCACCAGGCCCACTGCAAGCACAGAGATCCCAGAGACCCACAGCCAGCAGCAACTCCAGCCCAGCCCTGCTCCAACTCCAGAGGAACACGCTCCCCGTAGGGGCAGAAGCTGATGGTGTGCAAGGTACGTCTTGTTCTTGGGGTGGCGGATGAGGGAGCGCAGCTCGGGCTGTGGGCGAACTGCCACTTGTCTCCCGCAGAGAATGATCCCAGCCTAACCCAAGAGCCATGTCACCCCAGACAGATTAATGACCCCCCCCACCCCCCAACCTCTCTCCATCTCAACTCATGACTGGGCACCGAAGCAACTCATGAGGCGAACCCTGAGCTTTGTCTCACAACAATCTGATGTGCACATCCGTCCACATTCAAAGATTTAATCTCCCGTCTCCCCGCAGTGTGTAGACATGGCAGTAAATTAAATTAAAACATATCAAACCTGTGTGTTTCAAACAAATCATAAGTATAACTGCTCTGGCACTGGATGGTGCGCATTTTCCCTTTGTAGGTCACATCAATAGTTGCGGCCGCTCTGAATTATATCTTTAAAACAAAGCCACAGGATGGAGAAGTCTTCTTTAACACTGTTGCTTATTAAAACATATCACTGTTGCTTATTAAAACAAACCTTCAATCAGGATTGGCTCAAGAGTAACTCGGGAGACGAACTTGGAACATTGCAGAAATGACAAGTAAACGGCAAACTTGTCAAACCCGTGGGAACTCGGTTAAACTCTTGATCATACACTTGCAATCTCGTACACAACCACGAGTCTTTCACTCGGGGTACCTCTTGTGTCAACTCGCAACGTGAGAACCAGCCTTAAAGCCTGGGTTCATTGAAATTGTTATAGATACAAAAATAATGTGGTTAAACAATTACATAAAGAGAGAAAAATGGAGGAGGCACAGAGCACCCAAGTTAGTATCAGATTGGGTTTGAGGGTTACACGGCCTCCTCCTATTGAAGGTTTTTTTTTTAAGTTTAACAATCAAAAAACTCTAATTGGAGTGCATTTAGCAAAAAAAACCAAAAGGCTGCAATTGGTGAAAATCTAACATAAAGTCTGAGGATGCTGGAAGTGCCCAGTAGGTCAGTTAGTATCTGTGGAGAGGAAAACAGGGATAGCCTTTCATCAGAACAGGGATAAATTAGAGATAAAACAAGTTCAAGGTTAAACCGGCACGTTCAGTAACAAAATTAACTTCACTGGAGTTGAACAATCAAACACTGATTGGAAAGTTCCATTCGTTGAGTTAGAATTATTTTAATTATTATTAGTTTATTTTAAAATGGTTTGCATTCTACTTTTTAAAAGTTGTAGAAGTGTACATGTTAATAGTTTTTGTTGAACAATTTCAAGCCTAGGACACCCACTGAATTGCAATAGGTTTCCCTCATGTCCACATGTTCGGAGACTGCATGTACCCCACTGTGCCTTGTACACAGAGCAGGGTGGTTCCCTTAGTTCAGCCATGATTTTATGTACATGGTCTTGGTCATGATTTCTCTGCCCAGGCTTTTGATAAAAAGGCCTGTGCACGGGCCAATAAATGTGTGCATCGGAGCTATGAGCCTGAATGGCTGAGTTCACTGAAACGTGCTGGACTCCTTCACCCATCAATCTCGACCTGTGCAGACATAGTATAGAAATAAGGAATTGCAGATGCTGGTCTACAAAACAAAAAGATGCAAAGTGCTGAAGCAACTCAGCGGGTCAGACAGCATTCCTGGGGAACATGGCTAGGTGACATTTCGGGTTGGGACCCTTCTTCAGGAGAAGCAGGTTGCGTTGCATAATTTAGTCCCCACTGACTTCAATGGAATCAGTTTTGGTGGGAGAGTGTGATGCTCCGATCCTACCCTCTTATGAACTTCTAAGAATTAAACGTCTTGCAAACTTGCTTGAAAGAGAAAGCTGGCAACAGCTCACTGCAATGGGTTACGGAGTCAACAATCAGGTATAGAGCTTTAATCTTTACTGACGTATAAAGTTCTCAACTCTTGACATCAATTGCAATCAGATCCTTACTTTTGGAACCACTACAATGAATACATGTCTTGACTATTGTTACAAATCAATCAACCCATTGCTTCAATTGATTATTAATTATGGCAATAGATTGGTTGGACCGAGCAGCAGTTTCTGCAGGACAATTCCTTTGTAAAACCAAGGTAAGGTTGTAAACCCTATGGGTCAACGTACTGGTTCAAAATAATCATGATTCACACGATCCATGATTTGGGATCGTACCGTTTTCTAACAGTAGGTTAAATATCAAATACGATCCCTAACACCCCTGAGCAGCCTAGGGTGGAAATGAACCAAACACTAAACGATGTCATTAAGCTGGAAAAAGTCCAGATTTACAAGAGTGTTTAGTTTAGCTTAGAGATGCAGCATGGAAATAAGCCTTTCGGCCCATCGAATCCATGCCGACCATCAATCACCCGTTCGAACTAGTTCAATGTTATCCCATTTTCGCATCCACTCCCATACACACTGGGGGGCTATTTACAGAGGCCAATTAACCTAGAAACCCAGACATCTTTGGGATGTGAGAGGAACCCAGAGCACTAGAGGAAACCCACACAGTCACAAGGAGAACATGCACACTCCACACAGACAGCACCGGAGATCAGAATCGAACCACAGGTTTAAGATGAGATGGGCAAGATTTAATAGGAACCTGAGGGGCCACTTTTTCACTCAGAGGGTGGTGGTTATATGGAATGAGTTGCCAAAGTAGTTGAGGCAGGAATTATAGCAACATGTAAAAGACATTTGGACAGGTACATGGATAGATTTGGAGCGATACAAGCCAAACGTGGGTAAATGGGACTAGCTCAGATTGAGCATCTTGGTCAGTATGAACAAGCTGGGCCGAAGGGCCTGTTTCCATGCTGCGTGTCTCTATGCTTCTGTGCACCTTGCCTCCCGGAACCATGGGCAATTTGGAGCAGGTGGAGAATGTTATTATTACTCTGCTTCACTCGTCAGTGCATCAGTGCCCATGGAGACAAAAAGTGAAGCACTATTCCTCTCTTTCTGCTGAGGCTCTCCACAGAAGTAGGTAAACTTGAAATAAATGGACTGCTGTGAAGTAACGTACTTATTTGAAAACTGTGCTTTTCTGCAAATTACTTGCAGTAGTTGGCAAGCAGTCGACGGTATCCACATTGCGGTGAAAGAGAATTTGGTAAGGGAAAAGCGGTAACAGGAGGCTGAGAGTTAATCTTTTATAGAGGTGTGTAAAGTCACAAGGGGAGTAGATAGGCTGAATGCACAGTCTTTTTCCCTCGGGTAGGGGAATGAGCAACTAGAGGGCATAGGTTTAAGATAAAGAAGGGAAGGATTTAGGAACACAAAAGATAGAAAAGTACAGCACAGGAACAGGTCCTTCGGCCCACAATGTGCTAAACATGATGCCAAGCTAAACTAATCTCATCTGTCTGTGCATGATCCACATCCCTCAATTCTCTACATATCCATGTGCCCATCTTAAAGCCTCTTAAGGATTAGTTTATCTTGGCACAAACATTGTGGGCCACAGGGCCTGTTGCTGGACTGTAGCATTCTATGTTCTATGTTAAACGGCCAGCTCATGCTGGAGTGAGACATCTTGTGATGTACACCTAGACATTTTCCTACACCACCCAGCTTGAAAATATTACGGCTATGTGTTGCTGGGGAAATATGTTGACAGCATAAAAATCAGAAAGAGCGCATCAAAAGAGGTGCAATTGGGTCCAGTTTTCCATCTGAGTTGTTAGATTTCAACACCATTGAGAGGAATGTTACATGTTGCACCACTGTCGACATAGAGGGGAATTTATACAGCAGAAAGGATGACAGAGTAATCGCAAATAAAGCTGAGGAAAGCAGAAACACGTTAGGGGCAGCACAGTGGCGCACAGCGGTAGAGTTGCTGCCTACCACCGTTTGCAGCGTCGGAGACCCGGGTTCGATCCCGACTACGGGCACGGTCTGCACGGAGTTTTGTACGTTATCCCCGTGACTGCATGGGTTATCATCTGAGATGATGTTCAGTTTCTTCCCACATGCCAAAGACGTACAGGTTTGCAGGTTAATTAGTTCGGTGTAAGTGTAAATTGTCCCGGGTGAGTGTGTAGGATAGTGTTAATGTGCGAGGATCCCTGGTCGGTGCGGACTCGATGGGCCGAAGGGCCTGTATCTCGAAATTAAACTAAATTTCCTGATGTGCCCCAAAGTCCCGGGAAATTGTTCCACTCCAGGTTAAACCAACTTAATAGCAGAGCATTGGTTTGCTCTTGATTATTGTGGATTAATTTCAAAGTAAAATTACAAAGAATCATGTCATTTGTGTCTTTACTGAAAAGAAAAATTAAGACATTTCCATTTAAATCCCTCATGCATACGAAAGATGCCTCGGATACATCTTACAATTGAATGTGGCAGGAAAATGTGCACAACATAACAATTTGTTCTTTTCTTAGCAAATCTCCTGCAATGCTAATCACAGTAAGCTCAGTCAGCCAGTGCTGTGATTCGATCCATTAATCATATGTCAAAATATGTCCTTCATTGGGGATAGGGATTAATTGTTGCATGAAGAACATTGGATAAGTTCACACTGTCATCAATTAAGTTGAACAAGTTAGTGCAACATCGGATGGAGGCTGTGGATGTGGCTTTGGTATTTTCTGTCTTATTGCTTATCTTTAAATATGGCACAAATTTTGAACACTGATGTTTATATAGGATTATACATAACTAAAAAGTGAAAAAGCATTAGATTTACTTAGCCATTTTAGACCATAAGGCCATAAGACATGGACGCAGAATTAGGCCATTTGGCCCATCTAGTCTATTCTGCTATTCAACCATGGCTGATCTATTTTTCCCTCAACCCCATTCTCCTGCCTTCGTCCCATAACCTTTGACGCCCTTACTATTCATGAAATCTATCATCCTCTGCTTTACAAATACTGGATGCCATCAGTGCAATGAATTCCACAGATTCACCACTCTCTGGCTAAAGAAATTCCTCACTTCCATTCTAAAGGTACCTTTTATTCGGAGGCTGTGCTCCCTGGTCCTAGACACCCCCACTATTGGAAACATCCTCTCCACATCCACTCTTTCATTATTCGGCAAAAGAAGGAAAGCAGCAGGAGGTGGAGGACTGAGAAACGTCAACCTCTTTGCAGTACTAGTGTGAACAGGCGATCGATGGTCGGTGTGGACTCGGTGGGTCAAAGAGCCTGTTCCCATGCTGTATCTCTAAACTAAACTGAAGTGGTAAAGAATAAGGTGGATTTAAAGGCAGTCTTAGCAATCAAGAATATATTATCCATCAAGTATAAACTAATTCTGAGAATTTGAAATCATTTTGTAAGGCATAGTAAATTTATCAATATCTGAATAGGACTTGGACAGTTCATCAGAGCCTTAAACAAAGAGTATTTAAATGTGATTCTGTATAAATTCAATCTCTTTATCTACTTTATCATTATAATTCTGCATCAGGAACTCATTTATTGTATTGATCCCCAACACTTGCACTTTTAGTTCATTGCCTCAAATTACTCATTAATGACGGACTTGTAACTCTGATATATCAAGCAAGTTAGACACAAAATGCTAGTAATTTCAGCTTACTATCACTTCCTTTGTTAAGCTACATATACTCAAAATTAATGTCAAAAGCACCATAGACTTCTGAAAGGTATGAGGTCATAGTATGATTTGAAGCTATGTGAATGCTGGACCTGAAAGCAACTTTCAACCACTTTTATATATTAAAAGAAAACATGGGTTTTAAACATGGGATGCTGCCTCAGCGGGTCAGGCAGCATCCCTGGAGAAAAGGAATAGGTGACGTTTCAGGTCGAGACCCTTCTTCAGACTGAGATAGTGGGGGGGGGGGGGGGGATAGGGAAACGAGAGATGTAGACGGTGATGTAGAGAGATATAGAACAAATGAATTAAAAATATTTCAAAAAGTAACGATGATCAAGGAAAGGTGGAGCCCACAATGGTCCATTGTTGGTTGCACTCTAGATGGTAACGAGCTTTACAGACAGTGAAACTCAACAGGACGTCAGTGAACTAGTGTGATGACAAGGGTGGGGAGGGATGGAGAGCGAGAAGATGCAAGGGTTACTTGAAGTTAGAGAGATCAAAATTTATACCGCTGGGTTGTAAGCTGCCCAAGTGTTAACCACCTGAGTGTTATATATTCAAAGAATCTTCACCAAACACCATGCACTTTGAAACGTTGGCATTTTGCCAAGATTCAAGTGCACACACTTTAATGTGCACTGAAGATTTTGTTGTATTTCAGTGATAATGACAAGATCAATACCACAGGGCAGTGACATTGTTCAAGTAGGTGGGTCTTGCCTCATTTAGGGATGTGCTGAGTATATTGACCGTTACAGTCGGAAAGAGTTAGACTAAACATCCTTTCGCCAATATCCTTTCTATTCTTCCCATCAACATGAATGATCTCACACTTCCTCATATCTTTAAAAGACACAGAGTGCTGGAGTAACTCAGTGGGTCAGGCAGAACATCGCTAAGTGTTGTTTCAGATGGAGACCCTTCTACAACCTATCTTTGTTCCTTTGCAGATTCTTCGGCCCTCCTCGTAACCTACTTCCTTACCAAGCTTTGAGTCATGATCAATTAGCTTTATTTAGTCCATCAAAATACAAAATGCAATAAACTGAGGCCTCGGTTTGGTGCAGGCACCGTTTGTCAAATGAACAATGGCCCATTTATCCTCTGCTGGTTAGTCCCTTGTTAATAAGTTTACTTTAGTTGAGAGATATAGCGTGGAAACAGGCCCTTCGGTACACCGAGTCCGCGCTGACCAGCGATCGATCCCCGTATGCTAGTTCTGTCCTACACACCAGGGGCAAAATTACAGAAGCCAATTAACCTACAAACTGGCACGTCTTTGAGATGTGAGAGTAAATTGGAGCGCCCGGAGATAGCCACCGTGGTCACAGGGAGAATGTGCACAGGGAGAATGCTGAGTCCTTGGTCAGCGCGGACCTGGTGGGCCTGTTTCCTGCCATTGTCAGGATCGATTTCCATGCCCGGGTCTCTGACTCTGGAATGCCCCCTGTCCCACTTAGGAAACCTGAACGGAAACCTGTGGAGACTTTGCGCCTCACCCAAGGTTTCCGTGCGGTTCCCGGAGGTTTTTGTCAGTCTCCCTACCAGCTTCCACTACCTGCAACCTCCGGCAACCACCTGCAACCTCCGGGAACTGCATGGAAACCTTGGGTGGGGCACAAAGTCTCCAGAGGTTTCCGTTCAGCATTCCTAAGTGGGACAGGGGCATAAGGCAGCAATTCCACCGCTGCGCCACCGTGCCACCCCGGCAACAGCTCCAAGAGCTGTGGTTATAAAGCAACCTTTTTACATGGCACCAGTTGAGGATTTTAACTCAATTAACTAATGTTATTTGCTGATCAGAGGCAGAGACTATCCAAGCAAGAAGAGACAAGGTGGCAAAAATAAGGAGGGATATTACAGAGGTCAGTGCGGTTAGAGTGTGGCATTGACAGAAACCTGGGATAAAGGCACCAGCACAGCCATTTGTCCAGGGATTAGATTGGAAGAATGATAGGACACTTGGAAGCAGCTAAAAAATGTTCATTTAGTTGTATCTTGTTGATTGATGGAGCTAGGTATAGTCACAGAGTTAGCTACTATTGTACCTGCAAAATAAGGATTGAGAGAGTGAAAGGTGTATCAGTAGGAACGGGCTTCAGGGACAAATAAGGCACCATTTGGATCAGAGATTGAAGACAATAAGCCTCGGCACAAATTAAACTGCTAACACCACTCTAGTCCCAGACTGAAATCAATGTTGCATCGCGATGGATCAATAACTCAGTGCTGTATCCATGGCCAAAACTATAGCAATTGTATTACAACCTTTTACAGACAACTGAATCAGTGCAAGAGTAGTTCACTGTCTCCTGAAGTCATAGACGTTGAATATTTGGACTTAGTGCTTGAAGACTTGACCAATGTTTGAAGGGATACAAGGATTCATACAGCCTCATGGCTCGGCTGAAGTATAGAGGCAGGCGCTAAGATTTGTCTCTTGACTTTCAACATTTTCATCCTTCAATTTCATCCCTATTCTCTGACCCGTTCCCTGGCGGTTCATTGTGTGCCTGCATGTCCAATCTCACCCCTCCAGACATCCAAAGGGATGCGACTCCCGATAAGGGATGTGTAGGAAGGAACAGCAGTTGCTGCTTTGCTCAGCCCGCATGAACCAACCTAATCTCCCGGTTGCCGGACATTTTAATTCACTTTCCCATTCCTACACAGACCTTAGATAGACACAAAACGCTGGAGTAACTCAGCGGGACAGGCAGCATCTAAGGAGAGAAGGAATAGGTGACTTTTTGGGTTGAGACCATTCTTCAGACTGGTTAGGGATAATGGAAACGAGAGATATAGACAGTAATGTGGAGAGATAAAGAACAATGAATGAAAGATACGCAAAAAAAGTAACGATGATAAAGGAACCAGGCAATCATGGGTTCTAATATAAAGTCAACCATTGAGCAGAGGCCGCATCTGTGAAGGTAATGGATAGGTGCCGTTTCGGGTACTGACCTGAAACATCCCTTCTGCATTCCTTCCACAGATGCTCCTTCCACAGTTACACCAGCACTTTGTGTTTTGCTCAAGATTCCAGCATCTGCGGTTCCTCGTGTCTCCATTTGCGACATTCCCCACAGTTGCCGCCGGACCTGCTGAGTATCTCCAACATTCACTTTCATTTCCGATTTCCTGTCATGTCTATGTTTTCCACCTCACTGTTCTAGAATGTCGTTTTTCTCTCTCGAACTTCCCTCGACCATCTCCCTTGCACATTCTTCCAGGCAGAACCACTACGATGAATTGGACAGCTCCAAAATAAAATATATCACCTGGACACCCTCAGTGTCTAGGTTCGCACTGCTCTCTCTCTCCCCCCCCCCCCCCCCCCCCCCCCCCCCCCCCCCCCCCCCCCCCCCCATGCTTGCTTTGTTATTTTTCCTGCTTCATTATCCCAATCCAGTTTTCATAATCCTACTACACACTAATCAAGTTCCTGCTTTCCTTGAAGGATAAAAAGAATGTATGGTGAAGCTGCGTCTATCCAGGGCCATGCTCTGCATTAAACCTAAAGCGGACTCATGAATCATTGCCATAGACATGAATGCCATGGTTTCCCACTGCCGTCCCTTGGTGGTGGCCAGGACAGGATTAGTTGGGCAGGATTGCTACCGGCTTGTCTCTTGTACATGCAAGCAGCACGAGTTCCCACCACCAACACTTCAGGGTTTCTACCCGTTGCCACTGGTGCCGGAAAGTCACAGTCAGAAATATTCACTCTCCGCAGGAACTTGAATCCCATTCACATGGTGGCCGTGTCTTCAAGGGCTAAAACCCGGGAACCTACTCCCCGACACCACACAGAATGGAGCAGTTCAATAATGCAGCTTACCAACACCAGCACAGGGTGGCACACTGGTAGAGTTGCTGCCTCACAGCGCCAGAGACCTGGTTGACTATGGTTGAATGAGGTACATTCCCTGTGACCACATGGGTTTTCTTTGGATGCTCCGGTTTCCTCCCACACTCCAAAGACCGCAGGTTAATTGGCTTCGACAAAATGTGCAAATTGTCCCTAGTGTGTAAGATAGTGTTAGTGTACGGGACGATCGCTGGTTCAGCAAAGTGGGACGAAGAGCCTGTATCTCTAAACTCTAAAACATTTCACACGGAGCAATCAGGGATGGGAAATCAATAAGGCCTTCCCCACATCCCACACAGGAATAAAACAGAGTAGAGCACGGATTCCATAGAGTCAAGAATCAAGAGTGTTTTATGGTCACATGTCCTGAAACGGAACAATGACATTCTTACTTGCAGCAGCACAGCAGCTTGTACAAACCTCAGCAAGCAAACCGAAAAAAAGCTCAATAAATAAAAAAAACAATATGGTGGAAGCTGCAAAGCAAAGCTCCAAGTCCCTTGTGCAACCCAGGCTGTTTATCGTTCACAGCTTAGTTGAGTCCGTCGTTTTCTATCGCATGATGGTTAATGGTTGTTATTCTCGTCACTAAGCTGATAATAAAATATTCCTTTTGTCACCTATAGATTGCTTTACTGAGCTAGTACTTCAGCGGGATCAAGCTAACCACACTCCACTACGCCACCAAAATCCTGAGCTGAAACCAGCGTCTTGCCCTGGGCTCCAGAGCAGAGCAGGTGTGAGGTTAGTGCCATCAACAAATGTGCTGAAATCTTCCATTCACAAAATATTATTCCCTGATCTGACATGGGCACTGTTTTTTTTTAAATCACGAAGAATGCAGTGTAATTGCTGGTTACATAACCCCAAAAGGTTTCCTTCCATGGAATGCGTGTCAAGTGTCTTGCTGCCTCTTGATTCCATTCAGGAAGCTGAACGAGGTGCTCATCAGAGAACTGCGACTATAATTAAATATGAACTACAGCAGAGGCCGAGCTGGAGCAGGCTGGCAGCTCTGAGCCTTGGCATTCACTGCAGTTCAAACTGCTTCCCCCGAGATACGACTCTGAGCCACCTGATCCCTGGCAACACCATCAATCAGCCGGAGAAATGCCCAGCAATGCCTCCGTTGGGATGCTTTGTCCCCAATGCTGGAAGCACACCCTGACCTCCGATATATCCATCCTGTAACAACTCTCCCTGTACAAAAGATGCCCGGCTTTCATTGCACATGAAGTACTGGAGTAACTTGGCAGGTCAGGCAGCACCTCTGGAGGGCATGGATAGATGACGTTTCGGGTCGGGACCTTCTGACTGATTTCAGTGGGGGAGAGAAATCTGGAAAAGATGTAAGAGCAGGACAAAGTGAGTGGTGGCTGGAATGTGTAGGAAGATACTGTAGATGCTGGTTTACACCAAAGGTAGACACAAAATGCTGGAGCAACTGAGTGGGACAGGCAGCATCTCTGGATAGGAGGAATGGGTGACGTTTCAGGTCGAGACTGTTTTTCAGACTCTGAAGAAGGGTCTTGATCCGAAACGTCAACCATTCCTGCTATTCAGAGATGTTGCCTGTCCCGCTGAGTTACTCCACCATTTTGTGTCTATCTTGAGTGAGAGGTGGAAACAGGTGATGGGGGGAGGAAGAGGTGTTGATTGGAAGATGGTTGAATGTCAGGCTTTCTGCCAGCTTTGGTGACATGGAATAGCTTAACTCGACACAGAACGGGGATGAACCCAGAACAAGTTTTCAATATCTATTTGTTTGTGAATTCATGGGACGTCTGTATCGTGTGTAATCAATTGGTCAAAAAGGAAGGGGGTGACACAATGGTGCAGCCAGTTGAGCCGCTGCCTCACAGGTTTAGTCCTGACCTCTGGCGCTGTCTATGTGGAGTTTGCCCATTCACCCTATGACCTTGTGGTCATCCTCTGGATGCTCCAGATTCCTCTCACATCCCAAACACTTGCAGGTTGGTAGGTTAAATGCCCAGCGAAAATGAACGATAATGTGCAGATTAAAAAATGTGGGGTGGGAATGTGGAGGGAATAAGATGGGTTAAGGTTAGCGTTGCTGCAATAATGGGTGCAGACTCCATGCGCAATCATATCTGTGGCGTTCTTTGATGGCACGCTGAGACAAAGTCTGCCTTGAACATGTAGGCAATCTCTCACCCCACCCCGTAATCCAGCTTTCCATTCTACAATGAGATGGGGCGCTGAGCAGTCCCGGTGGAACCAACACGGAGTCACATTGTTGACAACAACTTTGCTGATGATCGAGCCTCAGCCGAAGGGTTTGTAGTTGGGCCAGATTTGTTCTCACAGAACAGATGGCTGATTCTCAATTCAGGTATTTACAGGATTCATGTACACGGTGCCAGCGGTTCCTCCGATAACTAATGCCATGTACGGGGCCAGCGAGTGCTGTCACCTCACGGACTGCTGCCTTTATTTAACCATTCACCTCCATCCCGCCCCTCTCTCCTTCAGGATGTGGGGGCATAATTGCAGCCCGTTCCTCTCCTCAACAACAGCTGGCGCTCCATCCCTCACAAGCATCACTCCACATCGCAGAATCTGTGGTCAGTGGAGCTCTGCAGAGAGTAGTTTGCCAGCAAGTCATTTTCAACCCTACAAACAGCTCACAATGGCCTGCTTCCTTTATCATCATTACTCTTTTGCATATCTTTCATTAATTGTTCTTTATCTCTCCACATCGCCGTCTATAGCTCTCGTTTCCCTTATCCCTAGCCAGTCTGAAGTGGGGTCACGACCCGAAACGTCACCCATTCCGTCTCTCCAGAGTTGCTGCCTGACCCGTTGAGTTACTCCAGCTTTTTGAGTCTATCTTCGGTTTAAACCAGCATCTGCAGCTCCTTCCTACACATTTAGCCAGCAAGAGTTTAGTTTAGTTTGGCGATACAGCACGGAAACAGGCCCTTCAGCCCACTGAGTCCATGCCGACCAGCGAGCCCAGTACACTAGCACTATCCCACACACTAAGGCCAATTTACAATTTTAACAGAAGCCAATTAACCTACAAACCTGTACGTCCTTGGAGTGTGGGAAGAAACTGGAGCACCCGGTGAAAGTCCACGCAGTCACGGGGAGAACGAACAAACTCCATACGGACAGCACCCGTGGTCAGGATCGAACCTGCGTCTCTGGCGCTGTGGGACAGCAGCTCTACCAGTGCGCCACTGTGCCACCCTAAATGTTAATCCAAGTGCTAAGTCCTTGGTCCTTGGAGTGGGAAGATGAGTTTGGATGGGTTTAAGGTATTGAAGGCAGAGCTACAGTCTAAATAGGAGTCTGACATGGGTGTCATTATTGTCTAGGTGCTCCAGAGATGACTTTAGGGCTAGGGAAAAGGTGCCTGCTGTCGACCGGTAGGTGAACTGCAGTGCGTCAAGTCTAGCTGGGAGGCTGGAGTTAATGTGCGCCATCACCAACCTCTCAAAGCACTTCATGATGGTGAGTGTCAGAGCCACTGGGCAGTAGTCGTTAAGGCACTCTAACTTACTTTTCTATGGCACCAGGAGGATTGTGGTCATCTTGAAGCAGGTGGGGGTCCCAGAATGGGGGAACAAGAATTTATAGATGTCCATGAGTATCTCTGGTATATAGAGTGGTGGATGCAGTGTTGGTGACCACACCTCCATTGTGATGTGTCTGGGTGAGCACTTGAATTGCTGGGCATTAGAAGGTTGGAGAGATGGGATTAATTACAGGTACACAAAAATGCTGGAGAAACTCAGCGGGTGCAGCAGCATCTATGGAGCGAAATAGGCCTATTTCCTTCGCTCCATAGATGCTGCTGCACCCGCTGAGTTTCTCCAGCATTTTTGTGTACCTTCAATTTTCCAGCATCTGCAGTTCCTTCTTAAACACTGGGATTAATTACAGGTGGGTCTCCACTGATCAGCAAGGGGTTGGTGAGCCAAATAGCCTGTTACCATGCTCTATGACTCTGTGATGATAGAAGAAGGCAGAGATCACCACGAGCCCTTGGAATGCCGCAGATTAATGCCCAGAGAGGAGCCTTTTGCCATTTCTGCTGGAGAGAGGAAAGATGAGAATACAAGAAAATTGGAGTGGGAGCAGCCTGTTCAGCACTTCAAGCCTGACATTTCATTCATTCCATTCACCACTTTCACTTCTTCAAACATACAGCTTTCAATTGCATTCACTTTCTTTCTTGCAAACAGACCATTCAATCAAGAAAGAGGTTAAAGGTTGAACAACCCAACTTCCTAGACTGCTGCTTGAGCTGAGAAGACAGGGGATTTTCCATTTTATGAAAGGTTACTGTTAAATACCAAATCCACATACGTCCCAACCACCCACGACATCTAATCCTTTCTATATTTAGATCTTTTTCAAATTTCAAGAGTAGTTACATTTTTGTTTTAACACGGTATTTCAAACGTAAATCACCAGCTGATTGAAATGCCAACATGCCAGACAGATCTATGCACCAGTTGGTTATTCCAGGCTGGGTGTGGTAAATTGTTGTGCCAAGAATAACATCAACACTGTTTGAACCTCCACAATCTCAATATTGTCAAGTTGTAAATAACAACTGAAGTGGAACATTTCAATCTATTATTTGCCTATGAAGGCATGTACACAGGTGGCTTTCAGTGAGTATTGAAAAGATGCACACCACAACAACATATCTATGTTATTTATATCTCTCGGCCAAGATGAAGTGTTCCTTGGGAGCCTATTATTTCCTCCCAGGGGTACATTTCTTCTGTTGATCTCACATACCTGCTTGTTTTCACCAGTCTAATGACAGCAAAGAATCATGCAATCGTTATAGTACAGACAGAGGCCAACCAACCCATCAAATCCCTTTAAGTTCATGAGTTCATAAGTGATAGGAGCAGAATTAGGCCATGTGGCCCATCAAGTCTACTCCGCCATTCAATCATGGCTGTTCCATCTTTCCCTCCTAACCCCATTCTCCCCATAACCCCTGGCACCCATACTAATCAAGAATCTGTCTATCTCTGCCTTAAAAATATATATTTAGATATTTAAATATTGGAGCTGTCTAATTTTTTTTTCTCTATTCCTCTCTTCTTTCTTTTACCCATTCTTTGACTACACTACTTTGGTAGTCTAGCGGTCCTATCTTTGCACCTCACTTTTTCCTCTTTCTTGTTATAAAAAAAAAAGAAACAATTAAAACAATTTATTTTTAATAAATAAATAAATAAATAATATCTATTGACTTGGCCTAAACAGCCTTCTGTGGCAATGAATTCCACAGATTCAACACCCTCTGTCTGAAGAAATTCCTCCTCATCTCCTTCGTAAAGAAAGTCCTTTCATTCTGAGGCTATGACCTCTGGTCCTTGACTCTTCCATTAGTGGAAACATCCTCTCCACATCCACTCCATCCAGGCTTTTCACTATTCGCTTTAAACAATCCCGTCACTCCGATTTACGCCCTATCTCCACAACACTGCAAATATCAGTCATTATTGCCAGCTCTTGGAGATCACTGAAATTGCATTATAAATGGTTTCTAGACATTGAATGGGTTTCAGAAATAGAAAATCGGTCGATGCCACAACTCTTCCTGGCTCGTTCCTATTGTATAAAATAGGAGAGAAGGATTGAATCAGAATTCTCAACACAAGAACAACATTCAACGTCCCCTCATTTTTAAGCTGGTTTGAACATTACACCACCACACCCCTCCTAACTCCACAGAAACTAGACAAGTTAATGTTCAGATATGGGCCTTTTGTCATATCTGCAGGAGACAGGAAAGATGAGAATACAAAAAACAATTGGAGCGGGAGCAGTCCGTTCAGCCCCCAATCCTGACCTTTCATTCATTACATTCATGGCCCATTTGTCCCAGGCCTCATCTCCTCTGCTGTGCCAGATTCCTCAATTCCCTGACATTAAAAAAAACCCTTGTGAAATGTGAAGTGATCCAGTCTCCACAACCTTCTGTGGAAGAGAATTGCAGAGATGCATCTCCCTCTGTGAGAAGTTCATCTGCACCAGAGTTTTAAATGACTGGCCCCTTTATACCTGCAACTGCACAACAGAAATGCTACCTCCTCTCACCTGGAATGCCGACTGACCTGCTGTGTAGTCCCAGAACTGTCTGGTTTCATTTTCAATTACTGACATATTTGGCCTTCAACTATTCTTGAGCTACCAGGATGACACGTTGAACCTTCGTCATATTCCACTAAACGTACAACTTTGGAGCTGCGAGCTGAAATACACGTCAAAGCACAAGTTCACCCATGAGGTAGCCAACAGAGGGACACATAAAGGAAGCTACCCTTTTCGCAGCCACATACTATTGGGATGTCTCCTGTGATGCTATCAGCATTGGCCCTTGGTTAATCTTTAGATTACTCTAGATACAGCATGGAAATGTGTTGCTTGTATTCAAATCAACAACAAACAAAAAACAAGATTAAGAAGATTGGTCTGAAGCAAAGACATGTATACAAACTAGATTTAATGCATAAACAGGTTAAACTGAATGCCACATTTGAGACACACCAGTGACTCAGAATAGCCACTGGTTAAGGGGGGACCTGATAGAGGTCTTTAAAATGATGAGAGGGATAGACAGAGTTGATGTGGACAAGCTTTTCCCTTTGAGAATAGGGAAGATTCAAACAAAAGGACATGACTTCAGAATTAAGGGACAGAAGTTTAGGGGTAATATGAGGGGGAACTTCTTTACGCAGAGAGTGGTGGCGGTGTGGAATGAGCTCCCTGTGGAAGTGGTGGAGGCAGGTTCATTGGTATCATTTAAAAATAAATTGGATAGGCATATGGATGAGAAGGGAATGGAGGGTTATGGTATGAGTGCAGGCAGGTGGGACTAAGGGGAAAAACATTTGTTCGGCATGGACTTGTAGGGCCGAGATGGCCTGTTTCCGTGCTGTAATTGTTATATGGTTATATGGTTATATGGTTAGCCTTTCTGCCTCGGCACTCAATGACACATTGCAAAAACCACAGAGGATCAGTTACCTGTTGGTCACTTATGCTGTTCCATGCACTCATGTTCCCGAGTACCCTTGATGGAAGCACGTCACTGATCACTTTCTGTGCTCTCACTGTGGCTGCTGCGAGCAATATCTACAACTTGAAAGTGGCGTTCACAGGTGGATAGGATGGTCAAGAAGGCTTTCGGCACATTGGCCTTCATCAGTCAGAGTACTGAGTTTTATTCTTTGTACTTTTCATTCCCCTAATCTCCTTCTCCCCTGACTCTAAGTCTGAAGAATGGTCTCGCCTCAAAACGTCACCTATTCCTTTTCTGCAGCATTGCTTCCTGACCCACTGAGTTACTCCGGCATTTTGTGTCTATCTATTGAGTATAGAGATTGGGAGGTCATGTTACAGTTATATACGACGTTGGTGAGGCCACGTTTAGAGTGTTGTGTTCAGTTTTGGTGACCATGTTATAGGAACGATGTTGCCAAGCTTGGAAGAGTTCAGAGAAGATTTACTAGGATGTTGCCTGGACTGGATGGGACTGAGCTGTGAGGAGAGGTTGAATGGGCTAGGGCTTTATTCCTTGGAGCGCAGGAGAATGAGGGGTGATCTTATAGAGGTGTACAAAATCATGACCGGAATAGATTGGGTAAATGTACAGTGTCCTTTGCCCAGAGTATGGGAATCGAGAAGCAGAGGACATAGGTTTAAGGTGAGAAGGGAAATATTAAATGGGAACCTGAGGGGTAACTTTTTTGCACAAAGGTTGGTGGGTGTATGGAACAAGCTGCCAGAGCAGGTAGTTGAGGCAGGTACTATCGAAACGTTTAAGAAACATTTGGACAGGTACATGAATAGGATAGGTTTAAAGGGATATGGGCCAAAAGCAGGCAGGTTGAGCCAGTGTAGATGGGCATGAATTGGCATTGGCAAGTTGGGCTGAAGGGCCTGTTTACACGCTGTATGACTCTATAACTAAACACCATAGTTACAACCCAAAACACCTCCCAAACACAAGAAACTACCAACAAGTACAAGGCAGTGGGTATATAGGAACACAACCTGCAGATTCCCCTCCAAGTAACATGCCATTCTGATTTCTAAATGTCTCTCCATTCCTTCACTATCACCAGGTCTACATTCTGGAAACCCATGCACAATAACACTGCAGGGACATCTTTACCAAACCACTGTAAAGTTGCCCACCACCCTGTTAAGGGCAATAACATTGACAAATAATGCTGGACTTGACAGCAATGCCCACATTGATAAATGAATAAACAAATTGGCACTGGTGTGTAGCATGAAGAGGCTTAAACATATGCCATACCAACCCATGCTTGGCCCTGATAGTTAGGACAATAATTAGGCATAGATAGAGTGGATGTGGAGAGGATGTTTCCACGAGTGGGAGAGTCTAGGACCAGATGGCACAGCCTCAGAATAAAAGGGCATACCTTTAGAGTGGAGCTGACGAGGAATTTCTTTAGCCAGAGGGTAGTGAATCTGTGGAATTAATTGCCACAGACAGCTGCGGAGGCCAAGTCAACGGATATTTTTAAAGTGGAGATTTTTAGATTCTTGCCAAATGTTATGGGGAGAAGGCATGAGAATGGGGTTGAGAGGGAAAATACATGAACTGGGATCGAATAGCACAGCACACTCAATGGGCTGAATGGTCTGATTTCCATGTTAGAGGAAAGATATTGTCAATCTTGAAAGGGTTCAGAAACGATTTACGAGGATGTTGCCAGGACTAGAGGGTGTGAGCTATAGGGAGATGTTGAGTAGGCTGGGTCTCTATTTCATGGAGAGCAGGAGGATGAGGAGGATCTTTTTGAGGTGTACAAAATCATGAGAGGAATAGAGCAGGCACAGATGCACAGTCTCTTGCCCAGAGTAGGGGAATCGAGGACCAGAGGACATAGGTTCAAGGTGAAGGGGAAAAGATTTAATAGGAATCCGATGGGTAACTTTTTCACACAAAGGGTGGTGGTTGTATGGAACAAGCTGCCAGAGGAGATAGTTGAGGTTGGGACTATCCCATTGTTTAAGAGACAGTTAGACAGGTGCATGGATAGGTCAGGTTTGGAGGGATATGGACCAAGCGCAGGCAAGTGCGATTAGTGTAGCTGGGACATTGTTGGCCGGCATGGGCAAGTTGGGCCGAAAGGCCTGTTTCCACACTGTATCACTCTATGACTCTATGCTCTTATGTCTTATGGACAATACCCCAGAGGATGCCCATGAGTAAGTATTCAGTGTCCTTGCCTGTCGTGAGCATCTTAAGGATAAAGGGGAAATCCTTTAAAACCGAGATGAGAAGAACTTTTTTCACACAGAGAGTGGTGAATCTCTGGAACTTTCTGCCACAGAGGGTAGTTGAGGCCAGTTCATTGGCTATATTTAAGAGGGAGTTAGATGTGGCCCTTGTGGCTAAGGGGATCAGGGGGTATGGAAAGAAGGCAGGTATCGGATACTGAGTTGGATGATCAGCCATGATCATATTGAATGGCGGTGCAGGCTCGAAGGGCCGAATGGCCTACTCCTGCACCTAATTTCTATGTTTCTATGTTTCTATCAGCACAAATATCACCATTTATTAGTCTAGCTTAGTTTAATGATATAGCACAGAATCAGGCTCTTCGGCTCACCAAGTCCACACCAACCAACGATCACACATACATTACATCTATACCACACACTCGGGGCAATTTATAAAAGCCAATTAACCTACCAACCTGCACCTCTTTGGAATTCCAGAGGAAACTGGATCACCCAGAGAAAATCCACGTGGTCACAGGAAGAACGTACAAACACCCTACAGACAGCACCCGTAGTCAGGATTGAACCCGGATCTCTGGCGCTGTGAGGCAGCAACTTTACCGCCACGCCACTGTTCGCTCTAAACCATAATTTATTATTTGCCGCAATTATTGAGATCCTTTCCTGAAGGAAGTCCGCCACTTATTGGTGGTTCCGTAACCCCGGGCGCAGCCAATCTACAAATTGGCTCTTCAATTCTGTGGCAATTGGAGCTAATAATAAACGGTGATTTTACTGCTGATGTTCATTAACTGTGACCTTCGTTATTAAAAAAAAAACTTGAGATAGATCCAGTTCCTGCAGAAACCAAGTTTACCAAATGACAATAGTCCAGAAAAACAACAGAAGATAAATAGTTTCTTAGCAACAAAGCTATCGGCAGAGGGCCAGGGACATATATTTTTAACAAAAACATCAATGCAGCATTAATTCTCATGCACAAACTATAGTATATCGAATGCACATTTGTAACCCTGATTTCATTTAAAATAAAGTGTGAAGAACAGCAAACTGCTCAGATTATAAAATGTTCATGGCAAACAATGGCAAGAGCAATAAACGCAACATGCAAGTGTGGGGCAATTTGTAGTCAATTTTTTATGATGTTTGCAAGGCAGTGGAGTGGATTGAGTTTAACAGCTTTATACCACCTGTTAGTAAATGTATATACTGTACCTTCAGCATTCATACAAGTTGTTCTTAATGTAGGAACATATTGTGAGCATAAAGTTAAGCTCCGTAATGTTTTTTTTTATGGCATGAGTTGCATTTAGAAAAGAACATCCACTAGAGGATATCCCAAGGCAAGTCGCAGGAGTATTATCCAACAAAATAAGATTCACAAAGAGCAATATTACCATCTTCTCTTACAACACAAAGGGAGAGCATTTGAGCCCATTGCATCTGCGCCAGTAACTGGATTAGCTTATTGCTCAACCAATTGTACCTGTTCTTTTTCCAATTGCATTCACTAACCTCAGATTCTACCACTCACCCACACAATAGAGGGAAATGGGCCAAACGCAGGCAAGTGGGACTAGTGTAGATGGTACATGTTGGTCGGTGTGGGCAAGTTTGGGCCGAAGGGCTTGTTTCCGCCCTGTATGACACTATGACGCTTATGAATTAACTCACCCCGCATATCTTTGGGATGTGTTGAGGAAACAGGAGCACCCACGTGGTCCCAGGGAGAATGTGCAAATTGTATATGGACTGTATCTGAAGTCTGGATTGAACCTGTGAGACAGCAGCACTACCAGCTGCGACAGTAAGGCAGATGCCCAATAACCGGGGCAAAGAAATAAGATTTAAAAGACCTTCTTAAAGGAAGAGAGTTGTCTGAGGAGGAGATGTTTACAGAAGGAATTCCAGAGAATTAGGCCCATGATAGCTGACACCACACACATAAGATGGGCTCATTTACACACAACAAACATTTTAACAGATGTATGTAGTAGAGCAAATGGCCATGATCCTGTTTAAAACACCTATCGGCTTAGATTGAAATCAATGTACCAAATCATTAAACACCCATCAGGGGAAATTTTGATCAAAAGCTTACAACTGACTTAATTTGCATACTGCAGGATGATTCAATTACAATCCACAACAATCCCAGTACGAACTCCAATGATTCTAGGTTTTCCAAGGATTAATGTGACCTCCTCTCTACATTGAAACATGGCGAAATTCAATGAAAGGGCTGAGAAATCTGCTTGAAAACTTCAGGGGGCTGAGCGACAGGGCTGGGTATGGCCCATATTTTAGGATTATTGTTGATTGGTAACATATTTCATAACATCTGCTCAGCTGGGCATTTACACTTAAAATCAGAGTGTCCACTACCTTCACCATTATTTTAACAACACACAACCTCTAGGTGGAAAGAGAACATTTACCCTCAAGCTGGTCCACAGATAATGGCCAACAATCATGAATAATCAGTCTGGAAAGAGGCCCTTCGGCCCACCGAATCCATGTCACCCAGCGATCCCCCGTACACTAACATTATCCTGCACATTCGGGACACTTTACAATTATACCAAGCCAATTAACCTACAAACCTGCATGTCGTTGGAGTGCAGGGGGAAACTGGAGTTGCTGGAGAAAACCCACGCAGGCCACTGGGAGAACTTACAAACTCCATACAGACAAGCACCCGTAGTCGCGATCGAACCTGGGTCTCTGGCGCTGTAAGGCAGCAAATCTACTGCTGCGCCATCGCACCGCTCAGTCTAGTGGCCCGCCACTCCCGCTGGACATTTGCTGCAACAGAGGTGTAACATAGCGGTGAGAAAGACGGGCAGAGAATGGGGACAATAACATTGGGGTTGGCGTGGGTTTGGTGGGCTGAAGGGCATCTTTCCGCGCTGTATCTCCAAACTAAACTGTTTGGGCCCTGTTTGATACCAATCCTCACCAAGATTGACTCAATATTTCTCACTTTCCTATCGACCACCAACATCGTTCTAAACTTTGTGTTCAGTGGAGTAGCTCACAGTACGACCATGTTTACTACGTCACAAACTTGTTATGCATAACGTATCTTTTCCGTCCCCTATGTATCATTCACAAGTGCTATTATAGTAGTAATAATGGGTATAGCAATAGAGACTGACTGAAATGTAAATTCAACTTTCACTCTTTCCATAACATCTATTATCTAATGTGATTCATTTACATCTTCTCTCATTGCCTTTCATTACAACAGGTCATTTACAAGCAATGATCAAATGTCAAGGTTAAGGTCAGAAGTTGAGATTTTCCAATGGACAAAACAGGGGCAAATCTCAACCCGGACTAACAAGGAATCTACACACTTTCCCATGACATCAATTCAGGTCATGATTTGGCTCTGCTATAAGAAGTATGGAATGAACTTATCACCTAGAGGAAGACGTCATGTTGTTTGATTAAATTAGATTCATTATAAGTTAATTTCAAATAAATTGAATCACAGCTGGAGGAATATGTACAATTCTGCAGTGATATTAGACACATTGGTTGAAAGGTTTAATAAATTGCTAAATTCTAGGAAGGTACCAGATGATCGGAAAAGAGTCATTATCACTTGTGTGTTCAAAAAATGAACTGTTGATTAATTGTTTAACATCTATTGTTGGCAAGATGCTCATGTCAATAATCAAAGAGTGAAAACAAATAATTTCATAAAATGGAATATAATCAGACCAAGTAAGATAAGATAAGATATAATTTATTGCCACACAACCAGGGTCGGTGGAAATTTGGGTTGTCAGCAGCAGTACAATAATAAAGAACACACAACCACAATAAAACTGTAACACAAACATCCACCACAGCATTCATCACTGTGGTGGAAGGCACAAAATTTGGCCAGTCCTCCTCCATTTCCCCCCCGTGGACAGGACCAGAGTCCAGAGTCAGTCCAGGATCGGCTCTTCCTCACCGGAGACTGCGGCTTTAAGATGGTGTAGGCCGATCGGTCGAGATTTAAAGTCTCCGCCGCAGCCAGAAGCACCGTAGACTGCAGGGCCGGCGGTCGAAGCTCCCCTCCAGGGGTGATGGTGAGTCCATGCCGGACCCGCGGTAGAAGTTGGCCGCGGGCCGGCAGTGATGGCTTCTTCTTCCCCCGGGTCCCCCACGAGGGATCCCGGGCTGTAGACGCCGCGCCAGCTGGAACTCTGCAGACCGCGGCTTCAGGCTGCCGGCAGCCCCGGCCAGCGAAACGGAGCACTCCCCTCCAGCGAGGGCTCACCCGCTCCACAACAAGAGTCCACGCTGCGCCCGCCACTGAAGCCCCGGGCGTGTCTCCGGGAAAGGCCGCGCCGATCCTTGATGTTAGGCCACGGGGGAGGCAACCTGAAAAAACTCGCCTCTCCATGGAGGGAGGCGACCAAAGCGGTTTCCCCCTTACCCCCCCACACCACCCCCCACACAAAACACACGAAGGAACATTAAATACACACTTTAAAACATACTAAAAAATAAAAAAAGGTTGAAAAAAACTGACGCGCTGCTGACATGGCTGCTGCCAGAGCAGCGCCCCCTACAATGACGCAAGTCAGCATGGTTTTATGAAAGGTTAATCGTGTTTGACAGATTTCTTCAAATTCTTTGAGGATCTGATTGGAAAGTTGTTCGTGGGGAACCTGTAGATGTAGTACATGCCAACCTGTTCATGTTAGTTCCATGTTATCCACTATTGCATCCACTCCCTACATATTATGGGCATTTTCTTTTTACAGCATCCAATCGTCCTACACACCCGCACATCTTTGCGATGAGGGAAGGCACCTGAGGAAACATATATGGCCACAGGGAGAACATGCAAACTCCACACAAACAACGCCCAAGGGTGTCTGGCATTGTGAGCAGCGGCTCTACCACTTGCACCACCGTGCTGACCTAACGTATTGGTAGAAAGATTAAGTGTTGAAGAAACATTTCTTCCTAAGAGGTGGCGAGATCTGGAATTCATGGGATGAATGAGTGATATAGGCTCATTGAAAAATATGAATGAGTACTTAATGTAATGAGCGTGGACTGCCGTGGACACATGGAGGGCTAAGGTCTCTTCCTCTAACATGCTATCCCATGAAATCACACTAGTTACCCACCACAATGCCCCATATTGACATGAAAACCCTTACAGAAACATGACACTTACAGCAAACAATCATCTTGTGTGAAGAAGGGTCTCGACCTGAAACATCACCTATTCCTTTTCTCCAGAGATGCTGTCTGACCTGCTGAGTTGCCCCTGTATTTTGTGCCTATCTTCGATGTAAACCAGCATTTGCAGTTCTTTCCTACACATCAAGTAATACTGGGCTTGCTGAACTAAAGCCAGCGGGAGCTTCGAGCAGTGTTGCCCAGCTCTGTCATCACATCTGATCCACTCTGCATGATCACTGCCTTGTAATCACATCTATTAACTCAATATACCCTAAATAATTCACTGAGATGTCAAATTTGCAGTTTCAAACTTTTGAAGACTTGTACGGGTTTCTTTTCTCACCACTATTGTACGGACGTGTAGCATTTGGTGCCTGGGATTCTGGAAGTGGCGGCGCTGTTAACAGCTACGGCTTGCCTTACGGGAGTCCGTCTTTACTTTTTGTTGTTGGTATTTTTGTCTTGTTTTGGCTAATTTTTACTTTGTTGGGTTGTGTTATGGGGGGGGGGTGGGGGTGAAACATGTTTTTTTTGTCTCTTCCTTTGGGGGAATGCGACTTTTTCTTGTCGTATCCCCCTTCTCTGCCTCCGTCTGCGCTGAGGCCTAATGGCGGAGCTGGCGGTCTCCAACCTGCGACCGACCTCGAGGCTCCGGAGGCAGAGCCAGCCAGGACTTACCAACGCGAGGCTGGCCGTCTTCGGGGCCGAGGCAGCGGTGGCCCGACTCGCTGATGCGGCGTTCCAGCTTTCGGCAGCGGCCCGGAGCTGAGACTGCGGGACTCGGAGCTGAGGAAGCTGAGGCTGCGGGACTCGGAGCTGAGGCTGCGGGACTCGGAGCTGAGGCTGTGGCAGGCAGGCCGACTCGGAGCGGAGCGGAGACGGCGTTCCGGCTTTCGGCAGCGGCGACATCACCACGGAGGTCCGCTGGACTGGAGAGCGGCATCTTCGGCCTGGATCGATCGCCTCAGCGCAGAGGGAGAACAAGGAGGGAAGAGACAGAGACTAAGACTTTTGCCTCCATCACAGTGAGGAGGTGCTTGGTGAACTCACTGTGGTGGATGTTAATTTGTGTTTATTATATGTTTTGTTATTTATTGTTACTGTGTATGACTGCAGGCAACGTAATATCGTTCAGACCGAAAGGTCTGAATGACAATAAAGGAATCAAATCAAATCAATCAAATCTGATACTATAAAGCCTCACAAATCAGAACATTTAAAGTAATGGCCAATCTAAACTACATCTCAGTACATGAATTGTGAAGATTAGATCCTCAGCACCTGCATTTTTAAATAGAATTCTGCCAACTTATCATTGTATAAAAATTTGCAATGGATTCAATCCATGTTCCAGTAAGATATGCTTGTTAGTGGGAAATTATTTAATCACACACACACTCAAACATAATATTGAAACTTCTATTACAACTTAGCATTGCATCAAAGGGATACAGCTATCTGGAGCAGGAGAGGATGAGGCAGGAGAAATTAACAGACTGATTCCTGGGATGTCAGGACTGTCTTATGAAGAAAGACTGGATAGACTTGGTTTATACTCTCTAGAGTTTAGGAGATTGAGAGGGGATCTTATAGAAACTTACAAAATTGTTAAGGGGTTGGACAGGCTAGATGCAGGAAGATTGTTCCCGATGTTGGGGAAGTCCAGGACAAGGGGTCACAGCTTAAGGATAAGGGGGAAATCCTTTAAAACCGAGATGAGGAGAACTTTTTTCACGCAGAGAGTGGTGAATCTCTGGAACTCTCTGCCACAGAGGGTAGTTGAGGCCAGTTCATTGGCTATATTTAAGAGGGAGTTAGATGTGGCCCTTGTGGCCGGGGGGATCAGAGGGTATGGAGAGAAGGCAGGTACGGGATACTGAGTTGGATCATCAGCCATGATCATATTGAATGGCGGTGCAGGCTCGAAGGGCCGAATGGCCTACTCCTGCACCTAATTTCTATGTTTCTATGTTTCTAATAAAGACGTTGAAAGAAACATGAATGCATCTTGAAAGCACAGCCAATGTAGTGCAGCCTCAGATCATATCAACGATAACAAAGTCACAAATGTGGGCCACAGAATCTAATACAAATATATTTTTATACCTGGACATTAAAGCGCATTGATAGTTTTCTTGCATTTGCTCTCTGAATAAATAATTTTGAAAGGAAGAACAGTGTGCAATATTTAGGGAGGCAGATTTTTTTACTCTGGAACATTTAAAGCTTCACTCTTGACTGAGACTATCAGTAGCACACTTAACCCTTGGCATTGAGCCAGATATCAATTAAACTGTATGTGCAGAGGTTAACAGTGGTTACTTTGCATACATTTTGAGTTAATAACTAATTCCTCCTGCAAGGTATCTTCTCACTCACTCTGTGCAACGCCTGAGATAGAACATAGAACAGTACAGCACACGAAATGTGTAGGAAGGAAATTGGTTTAAACTAAAGATAGACACAAAATGCCGGAGTAACTGAGCGGGGCAGGCAGCATCTCTGGAGACCAGAAACGTCGCCCATTCCCTCTCTCCAGAGATGCGGCCTGTCCCGCTGAGTTACTCCAGCATTTTGTGTCTATCTACAGTACAGCACAAGAACAGGCCCTTTAGTTCATAAGACATAGGAGCAGATTTAGGCCATTCAGTCCATCGAGTCTGCTCCATACTTTTGTTCAGTGTAAAGTTTGGTTATATTTTCATCTTTTGCTATTTTATCGAAGCTAATCTAATGATTATTCTTCTGAACCAGTCTGACGCTCAATTGTAGCATTTAGCTTTACAATCTGAGCCCCTTGGTCAGGTTAGGTGTGTCCTCGGTATAACATTCTGGTGAAAGCTGCCAATCCAGCCTAGCACGTTATCCAAGTCAGCATGACTTGCTTGGCACGGTCTGCTGACTTGTTCTTTAACAGTTAGCACGATAGCACACTGACTGACTGCATCATTCAATAACTCGAACGCCCAGTCTCCGAACGAAGGAGACTGCAGGGAATGGTGGACATTGCCCAGCCCAACATGGGCACTGACCTCCACACCACTCTATGCTTTTCCACAAATGCCTCTGGGATGAGTAGGGGCAGCACAGTGCAGCGGTAGAGTTGCTGCCTTACCGCACCAGGGACCCAGGTACGATGCTGACCACTGGTGCTGTCTGGAGTTTGTACATTCTGTGACTCCGGGAGTATTCTCTGTGTGCTCCGGTTTCCTCCCACATTCCAAAGGCAAGCAGGTTTGTAGGTCAATTGGCTTCTGTCAATTGTGTAGAATAGAACCAGTGATCACTGGTCGACAGTGCTGATTCGGGGCAATTCATTGCCGCAGAAGACTGTGGAGGCCAAGTCAATGGATATTTCTAAGGCAAGGACTGATAGATTTTTGATTAGTACAGATTAGTACAGATTAGTGTCAGGGGTTATGGGGAGAAGGTAGGAGAATGGGGTTGAGAAGGGAAAGAAAGATAGAATGGCAGAGTAGACTGGATGGGCCGAATGGCCTAATGCTGCTCCTATCACTTATGACTGAAGGGCCTGTTTCCATGCTCTATCTCTAAACTACACTAAAAGTTGAATGTAGGCAAAAAAAATAAAAACATTCCATCTCTGGGCACTACCATAGGGATGTCACATGAACAAAGGTGTTGCCTTTCCAACACGACATTCATGGTGCCTCATCTGATAAGTGGGCATAAAATATCCAATGACACTTCCATGAACTTTCATCCCTGGTGTTCTGCTAATATTTATCCTCCAGACCAGTTATCATATTGATATTGCGTAGATAGGCTTGATGTGTGAATGCGGGCAGCCAGATTTCTTGCATTACTGGTGAAACATTCTGAGAAGTAACAACGTGGAAATTGCGGTGGGAGAATCAAACATTTCTGCTTATTCTCTCGTGCTCCTAAGGTGCGAATATGCTATTCAACAACATGCTAGCACCCACTTTTAACTCAATCTTTTCCAGCACGTCCTCACTACAAGGAGAAACGTGGAAAATAGGGGAAAAATTGAAAATTAAAATAGAACTAAGTTGGGAGCATAACAGTTTGCTGAACATCTGCACAAAACTTTCTCCAACCCTGTGTTTGGTCCACGTTGCGCAATACGGGCACGTGTATAGCCCTTGGTTTCCTCTCCTCCAGCCACCAACTGTAAAACATTGGCTCAGTGGCATTTGACCGTTATTTCTCCTCATTGCCACGTGCTTTGTGTCTACCTTTGCTGAATCCTTACTTCTACATTGCATAAGAATGAACAAAGAGATCCTCAGTGCTTACCGAGGTGAAAGGGGGGACGCCATGCAGACAAACTCAGGGAAATTGGGCCCGGCCAAAGATCAAACTCAATACACGATTTTCAAAGGTTAAAACAAGAAGAGATTTTTTAAATCCAAGAGGGCCAAATTCCAAATGGTGTTTGCAAAAGTGGGGTAATGTTCATAAGGATCAAGCAACAATTTTGGTTTGAGGAAATAAGGGTGCATTTGGGAATATATGGCTGGTTTCATCAGGGACTGGATTGTTTTTACTGTTATTATGTGTGAAATGTTTTAAGTTTCATGTGCGATGCTCCGGTATTCCCTGGGAAACGTCTTCTCATTTTGCACTGTACAACGTTTCGGGCCGAAACGTTGCCTTTGCAAAATGACAATAAATAAAGGTTGATTGATTGATTGATTGATTGATTGATTGATTGGATTGGTTAAGTTGGGTGTTGAAGGCTGTCTCTGTATTTTATCAATGGCAGCATAGATGATTTAAAGCCAAATTAACATGGGTTCAGATCTCATTCCAAAACTTTAGTGCACAATCTCGAAACAAAATGAATCAGAATACACATCAGGGCTGCAAGCTCTTCAGAAGAGAGGTTAAGTTACAGCTCTTTCAACTAAATGATGAAAAATCATTACCACTATAGAAGGAAGAGTGAATTCCCAGACACGGGTTTACCCTGCAATCAACTTGTTTCCCATTTATTTGAAAAAAGTATTTGGTTAGCTGCAGCATCTGCTTCTATAAGAGGAGTTCCTGGAAGGACTGGAATATATTCCAGGTTATCCTCTGGCCATAAACAGCACAATGTAAACATTTCTTCCTGAACCTTGGCCACATCCCACGCCAGGGGCCAAGATCTCCTAATGTAACATCACAGTAACTCCCACAAAGAGGCCACAAGGGCAAATGTTTCATCTTCAGTGCTGGAGTCCCAGACACAAGGGAAGTTAGTGTCTTCTGCGAAAAAAATCCCCACCCCTAGATTTATACTTTCAATGGAAAAGCAATCTATAAATAAACTGCAATGTGCCGGGTCCGACAAACGGATGCACATCTCCAGTGGTGGGAGAGGAGATGTCATAGTGGGAGCATAAGGTTAGAACGATACAAAGCTCTGAGAGGCACAGATACGATAGGAAACACTTAGCCAAAGCAGGGTGTCTATTATTAGAGGATGAAAGGTATGTTTAGTTTAGTTTAGAGATACAGCGCAGAAACAGGCCCTTTGGCCCACTGAGTCCACGCTGACCAGTTATCCCTGTGTACTAGCACCATCCTACACACCAAGGACAATTTACAATTCTTACCAAAGCCAATTAACCTACAATCCTATGATTTGTGGGAGAAAAAAACCCAGGGGGTCACGCAGAGAACGTGCAAACTCCTTACAGACAGCACCTGTAGTCAGGATCAAACCCGGGTCTCTGGAGCAGTAGGCAACAACTCTAACACTGCGCAATTGTGCCACCCTCCCCCACCCGAGGTTTAATGCCAGGGTCATAAAAACCCAGGAACAAGCACACCATGTCCGTGCTGCCCATTGGTTAACATGCACCACTCACCGGACTTGTGAAAACGAGTCTCCAACTCAGAAACCAGTGGGAGCTTCCACCTTGAATCTCGTTCCAGAGGAGTGAGTATTGAGCCATGCAAAGAGGAACATTGCTCCAGACAATCCTAGCAGACTGCACAGATCAATCTACCTATCAAATAAATATTTTGTATAGATCTATACACTGCCAATCGATATATTAAGCAGAGCAAAAGCTAAGTATAGAAGTGTGCTGGAATAGCTCAGCGAGTCAGGCAACACCTCAGAAAAAAAAAAACAGATGACGCTTTGGAGGGAGGGGGGATGGGGGGAATGGAGGGGTGAGTTCCCAGTCCAAAACATGACCTATCCATGTTCTCCTGAGATGCTGCCTGACTCGCTGACTTACTCCAGCACTGTGTCTTCTTCTTCAGAATCTGCAGTTCCTTGTTTCTGAGAGCTAAGTAAAGTTGGAAAGGCCATTTGTTAAACGACAACTTGGCCACCTTGTTCTCTCTGTTCATTAACATTCTTTGGTTCCCTTCCAAGTTACTATATACATCCTACCATTATTGGACTTTTCAAAAATCCATCACCTTGTTCTTGACAGGATTAAATTCCGTCTCCACCCAACTCTCCATCTGATCCATATTCTGCTGTAGCCTTAGACAACCCTGCTTGCTATCCACAACACAGTCGTTCCTCGTTGCTGGTGTATAAATAGAGCCCATTTTTTTAAATGACTTGTTGTTGGTACACTAGGATTTCCTGGCAATCGCCACTGCAACTCGATAACATTTTAGCTTTTAAACTTAGCTTTTAAATGCACCTGCATTTAGTCTGGTCACATACATGTGAGGACAGTACAGAGCTGGGCAGGGGGGGGGGGGGGGGGGGGGGGGGGGGGCAGAAGGGGGGGGAACAGGACTGTTTGGCGTCTGTAGACTGGGCAAAGTTCAAGGACTCGGCAACGGACTTGAACGAATATGCCACAGTCATTACAGACTTCATAAAGAAATGTGTGGAGGACTGCATCCCTACAAAAACCTTCCGAGTGTTTCCCAATCAGAAACCTTGGATGAACTTTGAGATCCGCACTCTCCTGAAGTCCAGACGCAGGGCATTCAACTCCAATGATACAGTGGCCTACATGAAGACCAGATACAACCTTGGTAAGGCCATCAAAAAGGCCAAAAGGGACTTGTGCTCCAAACTGGAGGACGAGACAGATGTTCGGCAGCTGTGGCGGGGCCTGAATGCAATCACCTCCTACAAGGCGAAACCAGGAGGCAGCTCGAATGTCGGTGTAACATCACTCCCTGACGAGCTCAATGCGTTTTACCCTTGCTTTGACAGGGAGAATACTGATGTGCCTTCCCGAGCCCCCATTCGCTGTGATGGCATGCTGACCAGTTGCATCGTGGCTTGGTTCGGCAATTTGAGCGCCCTGGAGAGGGAAAGGCTACAAAAAGTAGTAAACTGCCCAGTCCATCATCGTCTCTGACCTTCCTTCCATCGAGGGGATTTATCGCAGTCGCTGCCTCAAAAAGGCTGGCAGTATCATCAAAGACCCACACCATCCTGGCCACACACTCATCTCCCTGCTACCTTCAGGTAGAAGGTACAGGAGCCTGAAGACTGCAACAACCAGGTTCAGGAATAGCTACTTCCCCACAGCCATCAGGCTATTAAACCTGGCTCGGACAAAATCTGATTATTAATAACCACTTTCTGTTATTTGCACTTTACCAGTTTATTTATTCATGTGTGTATATATTTATATCATGGTATATGGACACATTTATCTGTTTTGTAGTAAATGCCTACTATTTTCTGTGTGCTTAAGCAAAGCAAGAATTTCATTGTCCTATACAGGAACACATGACAATAAACTCACTTGAACTTGAACATGAGCACATACACAAACCATGTGCTCTAAATGGCTAAAACTCTGATAACTGGGTAACTCAATACATGACAAACTGCAAATGATCATGAACAAAATAATGAAGTTTCAGGTAACGGATTAATCTGTGAAGCTCTGGCCATGTCGTCATGTCAGTGACAATCCATAGTTGGGTTTACACACCTGACAGGTGTGCCCAGTTATTTGCACCATCGGCCACTAATTCCATTCTGAGCATCTGCTTCCATTGTGCATTGCTCAGCGCATTAACTGGCCACACGATTTACTGTTAAAGCACCCTTACTGTGGCTTACCGTAACTGTCTTAATCCTGCCTCTCCCATCAGGTTACAACCAACCAACCTGGGCCAGAATGTCTCTGAAACAGCATTTCTCTGAATCTTCCCAACATCTATCGGTGGTGTAGCGTTAGAGTTGCTGCCTTACAGCGCCAGAGACCCGGGTTCGATCCTGACTACGGGTGCTGTCTGTACGGAGTTTGTACATTCTCCCCGTGACCTGCGTAGGTTTTCTCCGCCTCCCTCCCGCACTCCAAACACCTACAGGCTTGTAGGTTACTTGACTTGGCATAATTGTAAATTGTCCCTAGTGTGTGTAGATAGCGTTAATGTGCGGGGATCGCTGGTTGGTGTGGACTCGGTGGGCTGAAGGGCCTATTTCCACGTTGTATCTCTAAAACTAAACCAAACTGGCTGGGACATTTTTACAATAAATAATTAAAGGCTGTATACAGCACAGTAGGCTGCATCTTAGTTCGCAAAAACAGATGTGTTGGATTGTTTCAAAGGTTAAATTGCAAAACGCAAACCTGAAGGGGAAACTAAACCTGCCTCATCTGTATTAATGGAGATGGGACACTGCCAGTGTTGTAGCCATGCTGGAACAGATCGAGTGTAGTGTGACCTACACTCAAGGTCTTCACTACTACTGCTTCGATGTTATCTTGTCCCATAGCTTTGGCTATTTTCAGTGCTCGCAGCTGTGTTTTGATATCATGTGGAGTGAAGTAAACTGACTGAAGACTGCCTTCCAGGAGGGTGGAGATGATGGGAGAAGACGAGACGAATCATGCAACAAGGTGATGACCCACACACGGGTCATTCAGGCCAACAAGCAACAGTTCAAGCCACCAGTACCATGAACCATCTGTACTGCTGCCCCACCACATGTCCCACCTGACCACCACGTCCAACATGAAAGTGTCAACACCCCAATACAGTGTGAATACCATCGTAGCTGGAACCCAATCTACAATTGAACTCAGCAAATGCCCCCCTCACGCACTTCTGCGAACCAGGGAAGGCCACGCTCAGTTACCAATGCACTCCCTGTACCTCCATAACTTGGAGATGGGAGCCCAAATGCTGGGGTGTGAACCACTATCCCCACAATCTCCAGGCTCATTTTTGGTGTACCATTGGAATGCCTACCTAGAGCTCGGTGTGAAAGAAGCCCTTAGAGAGGAAGATGATTCCGAAACCAAGATTTCCAACAACCACCATGGCCTGACACCGCACTCCACATTGACATTGCCCTCACTTCTGCTTCACAAAGAATACACATCCAGGTTCAAATCCAGGCCAGAGTGCAGAGTGTAAAATTGTACAGTCATACGGCACTGAAATGGTCCTTCAGCCCATCAAGTCCATGCCAACCATCGCACAACTCTTTGCTCCAATCATAGACCAATTCTGTTTTATCTTCCCCCACATTCCCATCACCTCTCTCTTGGTTCAATTTATTTTGACCAACTAATCTACTAAATCTGCAAGAGTTTGGGATGTGGAGGAAACTAGAGCAGTCAGAAGAAAACCATGTGGTCAAATATTCAAAGTTTCTGGAAGTGGAAACAAGAACAGTAAATGCTTAAAACTCTCAGCTTGGAAGTCAGCATTTGTGAAGAGAGGAAACTAGTTCAAGTTTCTCTTTACCATACAGCTTCTTACAAAGAAAATATTCATCTGTTTCCCAAAACTGTATGTTAGCAGCTTATTTCACTTGCAGTATCATTTTCCTTTATGTTAATGGAAGAACATTAGCAACATGGGAGATAATTACTGAAGTTTGAGTGGGAAAACCATTAAAATAAATCTCTACCTATCTCTCCTCCCCTGCATCGATCACTTCAGCCTGGGTCTTTGTAAAAGAGATTAAACCAGGCCAGCTCAGTTACAAATGGTACACGTTGATTTCGAACAGCAGATTAAACGTTTCTTATTTAATTTCCATCAAGAATGTATTGAACAATACTCAAATTCAGGCAGTCTGCACATACTGCAAGTATATAAGATAAGCATGTGCAAGGATGTCTTCTGCACACTCCAGTGTCTGTATGCACTGTAGTGGTATACATATGTTTACATGTGCATATGCATGTGTGTGTCCATTGTGTTGGCATGTGTGCCTCTGGGTGCACATGCATGTCATATATTTGTGTGCATATGTGCTGCATCTATGTCAGCATTGCTGAGAGAAGAAATTATGAAAGATAAAAAAACAAATGATGAAACAAATGTCGAGGGAAGTACATTATTTTACTAAATTATCACATTCACTTAACATCTAATGCAGTTACCTTATCACAGGTACATTCCATACACTCCTTACTACTCTCTTTAATAAGTGTTGGAGTTCCTCAAAACTTCATCTGTATACAGTCTTGTGTAGCATTCCACAGCAATTCACTGAGCTGGTTACCAGGGCCCTTGTTGCTGAATCTACCCTGGTAGCTGATGATAGAGGAAACTAGGTAACAATAAACAATAAATTGGCCATGACCATTTCTGATATTAAAAATGAAAACTTTATGGACAGGGATTGGTGATGTTCTGCAATCGTATTGGGGTTATCCCACCTTTTCCCTCACCTTCAATAAAGGAGAAACAATGGGGAGAAAGCCATCTAGTCTGAAAAGTTGGCTCCGATAGTTTTTAAAGCACCGTTAGGAAGTTTTAAGTTAAACGGCCTCGCCCATTTCACTCGCTGGTGACCGAGGCCCTCAGTCTAAGTTCAGTGTTTGTGAGCAAGTTACATCTTACAAAAAACAGAAATTCTGCAAACAATCAATTTTGACTTCTTTTGCAGGATTTTCAATTTTTATTCGTGACAGTGCATGTTCTCTGTTCCTTCAACTCGTCTTAACCTCAAAAAATCTCAATCCATAAATTTCCTCCTGTTCTGCGAGGCTCAGCAGGGTTGGCAACAGCTCCGAGATATGCTGCATATTTTACACATCCCTGTTTCATATATAACTTTCCTCAACAAATATTTTTGCATGTGTGCGCAATTTGTTGACATAACGACATGGCGTTTCTTGTGTGTTGAAGTTGTGTAATTTATCTGTTAAAAAAAACTTGGAATTTTTTACCTCAGTCGGAGAGAACAATGTTAAGGAAAGAACACGGATGTTCAGAAAGAGAGTTTTCACACGTTTTTTTGAGAGATAAGCAACTGTGAAATTATTTTCCACTCACGTTCGTTCATCTTGATCTTGAATATTACGGCACTAAGATTGCTTTGCAAAATATTCCTCTACACACCACTCAGAAAGAATGCAATATCTAGACATATATTATTCATCTTTTCCAATGTTGGCAGCACTGGCAAAGCTCATGTCCATTGACCACCCATCAATTATCGTTCTGTATTGCATTTGTCCGTATGGTGAAAGTTTTCTTACAATGTAATTGAGGAGGGAGCTCCAGTCTCAGATCCACGGATGATGAAGGAACAGAGAGATATATTTCCAAGTCAAAGAGGCGTGTGACTTGTGGAAGAATGTGCGGGTCCCACCAAACTTTAACAGTTGCTTTAATTGGGTAAAAGGGAAATTAACTCTGAATATTCACAGTGGGCACTATTGGCCCCAGTTCATAACAATAGAAAGGAAGGTAAAAGTTCATCACACAATCCACTTTATATCCATTATTCTGAACACGCCAAGGTAAAGATGTCATTAATGTAGTCTCATCATGAACACCAGCTACAGTTGGTTAATATAGATCTCACTAACATAGAATTCTGTTAAACATAGCAACCATGTGTCTGAGGACTTTCCCCACTTGACAAACAGAGCAAATTAACTAATCGGACAAGGCCCGGCCCTGAATGTTACCCATGGTAACCATGGCAACCTGAATCCAAAGGGAATCTAAAGCAATATGTATTTTGGCCAAAAGACCATACATATGACAGTCATGATCGTTAATGCAGTCTGTGTGATACAAGACAGCTGGACCCTGACAAAAACTCAAGATAAGGCAAGTGTAGATGTCACTTGTCATCTATTGTCACCAATTGTCACGTTATTTTAGTAAGGAGGTAAGGAGAAATGTATTTAGTCAGAGGGTGGTGAATCTGTGGATTTCTTTGCCTAAGAAGGCTGTAGAGGCCAAGTCACTGGATATTTTAACGGTAGAGATAGATTCTTGATTAATACAGGTGTCAGAGGTTATATGGAGATGACAAGTGACTGGGCTTAGGAGGAAGAGATAGGTCAGCTATGATTGAATGGTAGAGTAGACTTGATGGGCTGAATGGCCTAATTCTACTCCTGTTCTTTATAATCTCATGACCTATCATTGAAAATCAGCCACATGTTTTCATTCAGACAGGATACCAGTTTTTCGACAGGACACTGGGAGATCACAGTGTGGCAGCAGCAAACCTCCCTATTCTCTGAGATGAATGACGAAAGGCAGCAGGGGGAGAAATTGAGCAGGGATCTAAAATTAGAAAGGCTTTACCAAAAAGTTTTCCATCACCTCAGGGAACATGCAGTGAATCTAAAGTCCTTTATTCTGCATTCCGCAGGATGTGCGTAGAAAATAAATGTACCCTTGTACTCAAGAACGTGGTAGTTTGGGATTCAAGATGAGTTCCGCTTGAAATTTGTGGTCCTGAGGGTGAGGGGTAGTATTAATGATCTAATCTGAGACCCACAGATGCTAGTAAGTAAAACCCGGCGAGAATGGCAGCTGAATAATTCCTTCATCATTTAGAATGGTCTTCCTCTTGCTCCTGGTGATCGATCTCGGTGCCATCCTGATTTCACCTTCTCTATTTTGAACGTCATGGGCAGGAGATTCCCAAGAATCAGTGAGGACATTAGACTTCCTCAAGTAGGTTTTGAGAAAATCCTTCAATCATTCCTAATGCCGTGATAGGTTTCGGAACAGAGTACCTGTGCCAAGTGTCTGGTGTTGAGATGTGAACCTTCATGGCTTGCCATCAGAACCAAATGTAACCACAGCCTCAAGAATGCAGATGCTGTCCTGGGAGAGGATGCTGATGTTTTCTTGCTTGTCTAGTTATTAAAGAGGATTATGGTGGGTGTTAAGGGTCATAGGGAGAAGGCAGGGGAATGGGGTTAGGAGGGAGATACATCAGCCATGTTTGATTGGCAGAGTAGACTTGATGGACCGTATATAGCCTAATTCTGCTCCTATCACTTATGATGTTCAGGAGACAATGCTGGTGATTCCCATTCAATGCTTTAAGGTGCTTGCTGCACGTGGCCCCGATCTGAGAGGCAGCCAGGACAACAGCAATCACTGCTTCCCAGTGTTCTGTGAGGCAGCAACCACGTTTTATGCTTTGACTTTAAAATACTCTTTTCCTCAGAAGGTGCACTGAAGCCGATGGTGAACTTCATCCGGGAGGTCTGCTCTTTCTTAGGTGGTTTCCAGATATGGGAAGTGATCCATATTTTCTGGAATCTCACCATGGACCTTTGATGTCAGGGGATGATATTGCACTGTGGCAGCAGGCTGGTAAACGATGCTCATTTTGCAGATGTTACATGGAAGACCCATGATTATGCTTCAGTAAACAAGTCAGCAATGATTAAGAACGCATTCTCTGAATGTGTGCAGACACAAGTAACATCGTCATTCTGTAACTTGGGGACTGAGGATGGAATGACCTTGGTTCTGGAGTGCAGGCGATTGTAGCATGAACAATTTCCCATTTATCCCGCGGATTAGCTCCATTACCGTGGGAAGTTTACTGGAAGCTGGTGCCGTGGTTAAGTTACTGGACCAACACTCTAGAGACCTACACTGACGATCTGTAAGAGACAAGTTCAAATACTATCCTGGCAGTTGATATACAGCTCAGTTAGCCAAATAAATTCTCGTTAAAAAACTACCAACTGTAAAGGTGTCCAAAGATGCCATTGGATTATTGCACAAATCTATTTGTTCCACTAATGTTTTTTATATGTATAATGTTTGCCATTGTTTGCATGATGCAATGGGAAATTAGTGATAGACATGTCATGCCATTTCCATACTCCCTATTTCGGGAATAAATATTATTCAAGTTGGGACTCATTTGACTGCACGAGAAAATTAGATCCATGCTGTCAACTATTTTTTCATTTGAGGTGCCAACTAAATCAGAGGCATCTTAAAAATGAACTCAAGGCTTGAACTGCCTACAATAGCAAGAGACAGTGTTCAGTGGACAATGATTGTGGCCTGGTGAGGCAGCAGAATAATGTAGATCATTGAACTGTTTCTTAATCACATTCAAACCATATGCGTCCTTTGGACTCTCCCATGCAAAATGATCCACTTAATTGACGATCAGCCCATCATCCTACACATTCCCCCCTCCAACATTTGCCTTTGCAAATAGAACCCAGAGCAACAATAGGAGTGAAAAACTCAGTTCTCCCCACAATTGCAAGATGGTGATCAAAGTACTAGACTCCGTCACCCCTGGTACCCCGTCCCCCTTTCATAGAAACATAGAAACATAGAAAATAGGTGCGGGAGTAGGCCATTCGGCCCTTCGAGCCTGCACCGCCATTCAACATGATCATGGCTGATCATCCAACTCAGTATCCTGTACCTGCTTTCTCTCCATACCCCCTGATCCCTTTAGCCACAAGGGACATATCTAACTCCCTCTTAAATATAGCCAATGAAGCGGCCTCAACTACATTCTGTGGCAGAGAATTCCAGAGATTCACCACTCTCTGTGTAAAAAATGTTTTTCTCATCTCAGTCCTAAAAGATTTCCCCCTTTATCCTTAAACTGTGACCCCTTGTTCTGGACTTCCCCAACATCGGGAACAATCTTCCTGCATCTAGCCTGTCCAACCCCTTAAGAATTTTGTAAGTTTCTATAAGATCCCCCCTCAATCTTCTAAATTCTAGCGAGTACAAGCCGAGTCTATCCAGTCTTTCTTCATATGAAAGCCCTGACATCCCAGGAATCAGTCTGGTGAACCTTCTCTGTACTCCCTCTATGGCAAGAATGTCTTTCCTCAGATTAGGAGACCAAAACTGTACACAATACTCCAGGTGTGGTCTCACCAAGACCCTGTACAACTGCAGTAGAACCTCCCTGCTCCTATACTCAAATCCTTTTGCTATGTATGCTAACATACCATTCGCTTTCTTCACTGCCTGCTGCACCTGCATGCCTACTTTCAATGACTGGTGTACCATGACACCCAGGTCTCGTTGCATCTCCCCTTTTCCTAATCGGCCACCGTTCAGTTAATCGTCTACTTTCCAGTTTTTGCCACCAAAGTGGATAACCTCACATTTATCCACATTATACTGCATCTGCCATGCATTTGCCCAATCACCCAACCTATCCAAGTCATCTTGCAGCCTCCTAGCATCCTCCTCACATGTAACACTGCCCCCCAGCTTCGTGTCATCCAAGAGCTACGCTGGCAAATTGCAGCCTTGACAGCCTGACTAAAGTACCTTTACCTGCAATAGTGAAGGCTGGGTGTGGACTTTGAGGATTATAAAAGGGGATGAAAGGGCAGGCAAAACAAGGATGTTTCATTTTCAAGATGGTGGATCACCACCGATAGATCCAATACAGAATTGAGGAGAAGCTTCTTTATCCAGAAATAGTGGAGAAAAAGTGCCACCTCCTCCCACAGCCCACAGAGAGCATGAATGTCTCAAAGGTAAGCTGGGTACAAACACAAAGAAGATAGGGAGAGAACCAGATTATGCAACATTGAGATGATGGGAGGAAACGAAGAAAAATGGTGTCATTTCCTGACGTTTGTCTGGTAATCTGGACAACCTCGCAGATTTGGGGGGGAAGGAAAAACTAATTGTTGCAATGAGCACCACTTCAGGACAGCACCAAGATCGAAGAAGGATCCTGATCCGAACCGTCGCAGTCCATTCCCTCCATCGATGCAGCCTGACCCGCTGAGTTACTCCCCACACTTTGTGTTTTGCCAAAGATTCCAACATCTGCAGTTCATTGCATGTCTGAGGAACTAGGCCATTCGGCCCATCAAGTTCACTCCGCCATTCAATCATGGCTGATCGAGCTCTCCCTCCTGACCCCATTCACCTGCCTTCTCCCCACAACCTCTGACACCCGTACTAGTCAAATAGTTGCTGCAGTTGTGTTGCTGTGGAAAGATACAGAGCTGAGGCAGGGCAGGGAGATGAACAGCCAGACAGCAGGTTTATCTGCCTCCTTACTGGCAGTCATTCAGCAACCACTCTCTCAGATGAATATCCATGTGTGGCGCATAAGACAGAGAATTAACATTGCATAACTCATTTGCCCATCTCTTTCTAGTCAAAGGTTTATGATTTCAAAACACATTTTAAATCTTAGGCTCACAACCTATACAACACTCTGGTGCAGAAATGATGGCAGGCATCTGTTTATAAGATGCTATGCTTCATGCGAGTGTTATATCATAAGGTCATAAGTGATAGGAGCAGAATTAGGTCATTCAGCCCATCAAATCTACTCTGCCATTCAATCATGGCTGATCTTTCTCTCACTCCTACCCATTTTGCTGCCTTCTCCCCATAACTGCTGACACCCGTACTAATCAAGAATCTATCTATCTTTGCCTTAAAAGTATTAATTGAATTGGCTTCCACAGCCTTCTGTGACAAAGAATTCCACAAATTCACCACCCTCTGACTAAAGAAATTCCTCTTCATCTCCTTCCTAAGGGAACATCCTTTAATTCTGAGGTCCTAGACTTTCCCATTAGTGGAAGCATCCTCTCCATATCCACTCCATCAAAACCTTCCACTATTCGGTACGTTACACTGAGGTTTTCCCTCATTCTTACAAATTCCAGCGAGTACAGGCCCAGTGCTGTTAGACGCTCATCATATGTTAACCCACTCATTCCTGGGATCATTCTCGTAAACCTCCTCTGGACCCTCTCCAGAGTCGGCACATCCTTCTTCGGATAAGGTGCCGAAAATTGCTCACAATACACCAAATGGAGCCTTACCAGCACCTTATAGAGCCTCAGCATTACATCCTTAATCTGCCCGCATGCATTCAGATAGAGGCTTTAAAACTCTTTCAAACTACATGCATACAAGAGATTTCGCCCATTCTTGTCGATAACGTTGTTCCCTTAACCAATTTTACCAAAAACAGGTTAAATCCTCACCAGCTTCACTACAGCTGGTGGGATGCACAGATGTCAATGTAAAAATAATCTTCCAAGAAATCCTGAGGCAATGTAATACGTTTCCCTGCAGGAAGATTGAATATTGTTTATGATTACAAACAGAGCCAAGTAATTCTCACTAAACACAAGTGGGCCTTAGGTTGCATAATAACAGGCTTTTAATAGTGAATGAATTCCAACTGGGTTATTGGTGCAAGGGAAAGAGCATTCCTTCCAACAGTAGCTGGTGTTGAAGAGCATTGCAAAACGATGCCACCTGTTATGAAGTAAAATATCACTTTTTATAACAGAGAGGTCTCAGAAGAAACCTTCTGAAGATGCACATCAAGCTGGTCAGCTGCAGGTGGGGAAAAGACAACCCAATGCTTCACCTGTAACTCACTTTTGTCAGATGGCCTCATTCAAAGTGTCAATCCCACATTCCCCTTCAGACACTACGAGCCTCCAGCACTGCAGTTGAAGCAGTCTCAACACAAGGGCTGCTGACTTTGGTTGTATTTCTCTTTTCATTCGGTGGCTTAAATGAAGCATTTATGCCCCAGCTTGGCTGAGCAGACATTTGTCCTTCAAAAAGCTTTTAAAAATTGGGGGGGAGGAATGTACAAAGGACTTTGTAGACAGCAGGAATGATCTGGAATACACTGCCTGGAGTGTGGTAGAAATTGAATCAGTCCGGGTTTAAAAAAAAAAAAAAGAGACAAACATTTGAGCAGAATGAAGGATAAAAAATGGGCAGGAGATCTGACAGTCGGCATAGCTGATAGAATATCTGCCTCGCAGGAACACAGACCAGGGTTTGATCCTGACCTCGAGTGTAGTCTGTGTGGAATATACTCATTCTCCCCGTGACCGCATGGGTATCCTCCATCCTCCAGATGCTCAGGTTTCCTTCCACATGCACTCACTATTAACTGGTTAAAGGGAATTGCGCAGAACATCCCAATGAATAAAAACAGTGCAGTGCTCTGCAATAACAATTCCCCCTCTTTTAAGGGAGATTATCACGGACTTTTCCAATGTCCGTGATAATTGCAGTGCATGAAAGCAAATTAAATAGGAAAACCATGGATTTTCAACTCATTTTTGTAAAGCTGATCCCTTTATGTCTCCTTGTGTGCAACAAGTATTCACTACACTGTAAGGCCGGGGATGACATAGCTTCTGATTTCTAACATGCTTGCAGTTTGCGAATGTTTAAATCATTCACATGTCATCTGCTTAACCTCAGAGTCTGAAAACTCAGTTGTGAACATTCTGAGGCCATAAGTCCTGGGCCAGCAGGGTACACTGGTGACTGCATGTATCAGAAGATATCCACACCAGACGAAGGTACCCTGCTGATGGTGATTCTTTTGTTGTTATTTATTTTGGGGAGATGAACATCACTGGCAGATCCAGCCCATCTGTCGCCCATCTAATTGCTGCTGGATAGAGTGGCTGGCCAGACCATTTCAGAGGACAAATAGGACTCAATCACATTTGGATTCACATAGCTACAGCAACACAGGTTCACCTCCCTCCTTTGGTGCTGTCTTTATGGAGTTCTTCTTCCTGTGACCCCTCACATTTCCTCTCTCCAGGTGCTCTGCTTTCCTCCCACACCCCTTAAAATGGAACCAGTGCACAAACTTAATGGGCCAAAGGGCCTGTTTCTATGTTGTCCAATTCTACAACATATAGTCCACAATACACAAGGTTGAAAACATTTCCTCTCCTAAAATGGAGCAGCTGGTGGAGCTGCTGCCTCACAGCAGAAGAGGCCAGGGTTTGATCTTGACCTTGGGTGCTGTCTGTGCTGAGTTTGCACATTCTCCCCTTGTCCACATGGGATCCTTCCGGATGCTCTGGTTTCCTACAAGGATGTGTGGGTTTGCAGGTTTATCGGCCACTGTAAATTGCCCCTAGTGTTTAGGGAGTCAATGCAACGGTGGGATAACATAGAACTGGTGTGAGTAGGTGATTGATGTGGACTCAGTGGGCTGAAGAGCCTGTTTCCATGCTGTATCTTTCAATCAATTTAATTCAATAAAGAGCATTAGTAAAGCAATTGGGTTTTGGGGCAATCCTGTAATTTCACTTCAAAGACCAATTTGGAAGAACCCACCACCAGCTGATTTCACCATCCAATCAGCTTGGAAAAAGGAATGGGGGTCCAAGAACGTCCCAAATAAACATCTGGTGTCAGACCCCACCCTACCGGTCCCTGGCACCAATCTCCCAAGGAAGCAGTGGACGACGCTGAATAGATTCAGGACTGGACATGGCCCCTGCTTGGCCCGCCTTCACAAATGGGGCAGCAGTCCAACCCCACGGTGTGTGCTTGTGGAGAGCAGCAAACAATGCAACACATCATTGAAGCATGCCCTCAACAAAGACTCAAAGGAGGACTTGTCACCCTTCATACAGCAAATCAAGAGGCAACTGCTTGGCTAAAGGACTTTGCATTCGCTAAATAAATAAAACTTCAAACACTATCTTGCTTTATATTCCATATTACGAACTTAAAGAGTTCCGCAGCCATGGTGGTGGAATAGAAACGCTGAACCATTAGTTTTCAGCGCTTTCACTGTAACTGTGATACTAAGTGTTCAATGAAATGAGAATGAAAGCCATGCAAATCATTGGGTGCGGATGATGAGATGGGACACACACATCCCCTTTTAATTTGTTGAATGGCTTTCGACATTTCGCACATGGCCTTGAGAAGGCAGTGATGAGATAACTTCTTGAACTGCTTCGGCCTCTACGTTGGATGGATACGTATGGGGTTTCAGTCATTGGACCCAAAGATCAAGAAGGGCCAGTATTATAATTCCAAGTCAGCTTAAGACGTGGAGAACAAGAGCAAGAGCAAGAAGGAAGCACTCCCGTGCTTCTGCTGCTTACCCTTCAGAGCTCACAGGCTCGGGAGGCATTTTCGAAGAAACCTGTGGTGAGTAACCACAGTGCATTGGTACAGGTACACATTGCAGTCACAGACCTCCTGCAGCGGAGGGAGTGAATGCCCAAAGGCAGGGCTGAGGGCCAGTTTAATGGACCATTTTGTCCTGGGTGGTGTCCTGCTTCTGGCTGGACCTTGTCTCATCGGACAAGTGTACACAGCATCCTGCCCCATTCCTGACGTGCCTTGTGGATGAGAGGAACAGCATATGATATGAAGGTGGGCCACTCTCTGTAGGAAACCCAAGGGAGCCACTGAATCACTGCATTTATCCAGTTTGTGCATAAGACCATAAGAGCAGGATTAGGCCATTTGGCCCATCAAGTCTTCCATTTGATCGTAGTTGATCTATTGATCGATCTTTGATCTAAGTTTCTCCCTCACCCCTATTCTCTCTCCTTCTCCCCGTAACCTTTGATGCCCGTACTAATCAAGAACCTATCAATCTCTGTTGTAAAACTTGACCTCCACAGCCGAATGTGGCAAAAATTTCCACAGATTCACCCACCCTCTGGCTAAAGAAATTACTCCTCATCTCCATCCTAAAGATACTTCCTTTTAATCTGAGGTTGTGTCCTCTGGTCCTGGATTCTCCCATTACTAGAAACATCTGGTTAATGTACTGATCCATGGGGACCATCACTCCACTCCAAAACGCTGCTTCCTCCAGCCCAGAATGTGGGCGGTGCTAGATTCAGGATGCAATGCTGTTGAACATCACAGCTGTGCTGTGCTCTGTTGTAGAGGATAGTCTTTGAACGGCACTTGAATGACGTGCAAGCTACACAACCCATGCCCGAGTTTGATCAGAGCTGATTTTCAACAGAGGAAATGCGAGTGAAACTGAAGTGTGCAGTCTGGCACATGAAACGTGTGTCTTTGCACCGTGCCGCAACCCACACTCCACACCACAGCAACGGCGAACGACACGCCAGAAATCCGCCCAGGATATTTAGTCCATTGGGCTTTCATCATCACGGGGACCTACAGCCCCCTGTTTGAAATCCAAGTTTGCTCAGTTCCCAGGCAGTGTTCAAGCAGAGATTGCTTTACTTTCTTGAAACATGCGGCCGGTGCATTGCATTCTACAGTCTCCAGAACAAGACGGAGAGCGATGACTTTCATTAAACCCCTCTCTAACTGTGGGTCGGGATTTTTCTTTACCAGATGTGATTGAATTGCCTCCAACTTCTGTGAGCAGCCTGTACAATAAAGAGTATTACAGAGCTACTCCGCGAAGGGGGTGAATTCGGTTTTGTAACACAGGAAAAAACAAGTGATTTGGTAACGAACCAGAAAAAAATTACTGACACTGACTCAGATCCGTGCAAAGGGCAACGACAAATAGCCCTGACCGCCTCCCCAAACTGCTCCTGTCCTCGCCGACTACATGTTTGGAGAGGCGGCGTTGGCACTGGCACCGGCTGCTGCCCGCTCTCCCCGCCGCTCACGCTCACTTGTCCCGCGGGGCGCAGAGCGGCTGCTGGCCGGTCGTGTTGTGGACAATGTTGAACGAGGAACACACAAATAATAACAGTCGCATTGCAAAGCCCAGGAAATCTGAGGCGGGGTTGGTATTTGAGACCAGAGTGCTATATAATGGGGATGGGGATGGGGTTGTTGTGAGCGGGGCGAGTGTGTGCCTACCTTGATAATGCTGCTGAGCGGTGGCGGTGGCGGTGGCGAGCTGGGTTTGCCGGCTGCACCTTCGCCCAGCTCCGGGCGGCTCCCGTTCCACACGGGCTGAGGGTCCGCTGAGAAGCCGCTGGTGTCCGGGGTGGGATCGGCGGGTGCCCGAGGATCGGACAACCCGGCTCCAGTTGTGTCCGTCTGTCCCTCGGCCATGGTTAGCGGGGCATGGTGTCCCAGAGTCGGCCACCCTGCGCCCGGGACCCCTGCTGCCAGTGGCGGGGACTCGGGGCAGCCGCTCTCCTTCACTCCTGTGGGCTTAGCTGGGATTTGCTTCACATCAGCCCGGGCCGGTGCGAGCGCCTGGTCTCCGGCTCGTGTTGTGCGGCGCAGGACGTCTCTCCCCACCTCCCTCCGAGTAAAACCATTCGCATCCTCCGAGCCCGCCAGCTGAGCCGTCTTCCGCCGTGTCAGGGCAGGAGGCGCCAAGGTGCGGGGCTGGGGGACGTGCCCGCCGCTGGACAAATGCAGGGACGTGCCCCACCGCCGCTGGACAAGTGCAGAGCCGCAGCCCCCCTCGCTCACCCCCTCTCTGGGTCCCGGCTCACTCACTATCGCATTAACATTAGCACGGAGCAGCCCTCCGTCAGTCAACACTAACTACTCCTGCAACATCACTGCGGGATGTGACACCAACTCTGCCCCCACATGATCCATCGCTGCGGCCGGGTATCCCGTCGGAGGGTAGAGTATCTGGCACACCCCCCCCCCCACCCCACCCCACAGACAGTCTCTCTTCACCCCCCTCCCAAGACTCAGTCTCCCTCCCCGCCACCCCACTCGGCTCTGAAACCAAGGCGGTCGCAGCCAAACAGGTCGCCCCTGATATTAAAAGTAACCATTTACTTCATATCATCATTGTGAAAACTAAACGAGGGAGACCCAGTTCACCCCTCCCGGTGTTTGGAAACAGTGGCACGTTCACTCAGAATAGTCAGAACACCTGATGCAGAGTAGTTAGTTATCCACGCTAAGGGCGTAAGGAACGTTGTTATTCTGAAATGTGGAGAGAATGGCATCTATTCGCGTGCCCCCCTCACCCAGAGCTTGTTCCTCTAGCGCAGCCACCTCAGGGCGGAAGATTCAAATTTCCCAATGAAAAGGCATAGGCTTCCAATGTCTGACATCTATGTTGGAGTCATAGAGTGATACGGCGTGGAAACAGACCCTTCGGCCCAACTTGCCCGCACCGGACAACATGTCCCAGCTACATGTCTCACCTGCTTGCGCTTGGTCCATATCCCTCCACATCCCCAAGCCTGTCCTCTCCATGTACCCGTTTCTTAAATGTTGAGATAGTCCCTGCCTCAACCATCTCCTCTGGTAGCTTGTTCCATACATCCACTACCCTTTGTATGAAAAAGGTTACCCCTCAGATTCCTATTAAATCTTTTAACCTTAAATCTATGTCCTCTGGTCCATGATTCACCTACTCTGGGCAAGAGACTCTGTGCATCTACCTGATCTATTCCTCTGATGATCTTATACACCCCTCATCCTCCTGCGCACCAAGGAATAGTCCCAGCCTACTCAACCTCTCCCTATAGCTCACACCTAGTCCTGGGTATATCCCCGTAAATATTTTCTGAACCCTTTCAAGCCTGACAATATATTTCCTATAACAAGGTGCCCAGAACTGAACACAATATTCTAAACACGGTCTCACCAACGTCTTATACAACTGCAACATGACCTCCCAACTTCTAAACTCTATACTCTGACTAAACTCTATACTCTGACTGATGAAGCTAAATGGCCAATGTGCCAAAAGCCTTTTTGACTACCTTATCTACCTGCGACTCAACCTTTAAGGAGCCATGCACCTGCACTCCTAGATCCCTCTGCTCTATAGCACTCCCCAGAGGCCTACCTACCATTCACTGTGTAGGTCCTGCCCTTGTTAGACGTCCCAAAATGCAATACCTCACACTTCTCTGTATTAAATTCCAACAACGATTCATCTGGTCAATCGATCCAGATCCTGCTGCAAATTTTCACAACCATCTTTACTACCTGCAAAACCACCCACTTTTGTATCATCAGCAAACTTGCTAATCTTGCCCTGTATGTTCTCATCCAAATCATTGATTTAGATGACAAACCGTAATGGGCCCAGCACCCAAACCCTGAGGCACACCACTAGTCCAGGCCTCCAGTCCGAGAAGCTACCTTCCACCATCACCCTCTGCTTCCTTCCATGGAGCCAATTTACAATCCATTCAGCTATCCCTCCTTGGATCCCATATGAGGTTAATTCCCGAGATGGCGGGGCTGTCATATGTTGTCAAATGATTGGAGCGGCTGGGCTTGTATACTCTGGAATTTAGAAGGATGAGAAGGGATCTTATTGAAACATATACGATTATTAAGGGTTTGGACACGCTAGAGGCAGGAAACATGTTCCCGATGTTGGGGGAGTCCAGAACCAGGGGCCACAGTTTAAGAATAAGGGGTAAGCCATTTAGAACGGAGATGAGGAAAAACTTTTTCACACAGAGGGTTGTGAATCTGTGAAATTCCCTGCCTCAGAAGGCTGTGGACGCCAATTCTCTGGATGCTTTCAAGGTAGAGTTAGATAGAACTCTTAAAGATAGTGGAGTCAGGGGATATGGGGAGAAGGCAGGAACGGGGCACTGATTGTGGATGATCAGCCATGATCACAGTGAATGGCGGTGCTGGCTCGAAGGGCCGAATGGCCTACTCCTGCACCTATTGTCTATTGATCTTACCTTCCAGAGCAGCCTACCATGCGGAACCTTGTCCATTACACAGACCAGACTCCTGATCATTGACCCCATCTACACCTCATGTTAGAATACTATTTATCGACAAGAGCTCCACATTCAACATCATAACTCTTCTACAAACTCCTGGGCCTCGGACTCAGCGCCCCCATCTGCTAATGAATCCTCTACTTTCTGACCCAGACTACAATCAGCAAGGATAGGTTAACAACACCTCCTCCATAATAATGGATGACCTTGATGACCTTGGTAAGGCCATCAAAAAGGCCAAAAGGGACTTCTGCTCCAAACTGGAGGATGACAGATGTTCGGTAGCTGTGGCGGGGCCTGAATGCAATCACGTCCTACAAGGCGAAACCAGGAGGCAGCTCGAATGTCGGTGAAACAACACTCCCTGACGAGCTCAATGCGTTTTACGCATGCTTTGACAGGGAGAATACTGATGTGCCTTCCCGAGCTCCCATTCGCTGTGATGGCATTTCAGTCTCAGTCACAGAGGCCGATGTCAGGAAATCCTTCAGAGGGGTGAACCCCCGAAAAGCACCTGGTCCTGATGGTATACCCGGTCATGTTCTAAAAACCTGTGCGGACCAACTGGCGGACGTTTTTACGGACATTTTCAACCTCTCACTTCTGAGGTCTGAGGTCCCCACCTGTTTTAAAAGGGCATCAATTATACCCGTGCCCAAGAAGAGTAAGGTGACGTGCCTCAATGACTATCGACCAGTGGCACTAACGCCGGTGGTGATGAAGTGCTTTGAGAGGCTGATCATGGAGCAAATCAACTCCTACCTCGACAAAAACCTGGACCCACTGCAGTTTGATTACCACCACAACAGATCAACGGTGGATGCGATCTCGCTGGCCCTCCACTCCGCACTGGACCACTTGGACAACAAAAGCTCATATGTCATGCTGTTATTCATCGATTACAGCTCGGCATTCAACACAATCATCCCCTCCAAACTGGTTACCAAACTCGCAGAACTGGGTCTCTGCGCATCCCTCTGCAACTGGATCCTCGACTTCCTCATCCACAGACCACAGTCTGTTCATATTGGTGGAAATGTGTCAGCCTCGATAACAATCAGCACGGGAGCAACTCAAGGCTGCCTGCTCAGCCCCCTGCTGTACTCACTCTATACCCATGACTGCGTAGCCAACCACAGTGCGAACTCCGTCATCAAGTTCGCTGACGACACCACTATTGTGGGGCGTATCACTGATGGGGATGTCAGAATATAGAAGAGAGATCGAGCAACTGTCCATATGGTGCCAGCGCACTAACCTGGCCCTCAACACCAGCAAAACCAAGGAACTCCGGTAGGCGGCGCGGCTCTGGCCCGCAGCGGCCTCTGCAGCCTGTCCGCGTTTTATATTAACGGGTCTGTGTTTTTATGTAGTTTTTGAACTTTTAAAATGTTGGGGTGTGTGTGTCTCTGAAGGGTCTTTCCTGGGGTGGGAGGGGGGGGGGGGGAAACTTTTGAAAAAGCTCCCTGCACTGGAGACCCGACCTTTTCTCGAGAAGGTCTCAGGTGTCGTTGAGGCCGCAACGAAGAGCGGCCTCCAACGGGAAGAAGCCGGGGGACTCTGGTGCCGACTCACCGTTGACGTCGCGGAGCTGGCCGAGACCGGAGCGGGTGTGGGTGGAGGAGCGGTGGAGGAGCGCTGCTGCTGCTGCTGCTGCGCTGCTGGTTCGCCTGCTGCTGCTGCTGCTGCTGCTGCTGCCGATGCCGACTACAAAAAGTAGTGCGAAGGCTGCTACTGCGGGTCTGCGGACGGCTCTGGGAGCCCGCGGATCCATGGAGGGAGACCGCTTTTCGGGTCGCTCCTGCAACGGCGAATTCTCCCGCCCGTATTGCGGGGTCAAAGAGCTCCCATCCGGGGCCTGACACCATTGCCCCGCTGGCTACCTGGCCGGTAGAACTTTGCGAGCCGGAACACCGGGGGCTCTAACACCAAGACCCAGGAATGCGACCTCGCCCACCCGGCGTGGCTTCAATGGCCGCGGGAAATCGCCATCGCCAGCTGGGGGCCACTTTGACTCTGACATAGAAATTAGGGGGGGGAGTAGGCCATTCAGCCTGCAGTGGAGAGATAAGTTTTTTTTGGCCTTCCATCACAGCGATGTGATGGATGTTTATGTAAAATGTAATTATGTTGTGTCTGGGGTCTATTTAGCCAATGAATGGCTGCAGAAACCATTTCGTTTGGACCTCCAGGGATTCCAAATGACAATTAAAAAAGTTCTTGACTCTTGACTCTCTTGAAAGATTGTGGACTTTGGAAGGAGTAGGAGGGGGACCCACAGCCCCATTTATATCAATGGGTCGATGGTTGAAAGGGTCAAGAACTTCAAATTCCTGGGCCAACCCCATCTCTGAAGATCTTTCCTGGTAAGAGAACACTAAGCAATTATCAAAAAAGCTCATCAATCTTCTACTTCCTGAGAGAGTATGGAGAGTCGGTTTATCAAGGAAGACTCTCTCTAACTTCTACAAGTGCATAGTAGAGAGCATGCTGACCAGTTGCATCGTGGCTTGGTTCGGCAATTTGAGCGCCCTGGAGAGGAAAAGACTACAAAATGTAGTAAACACTGCCCAGTCCATCATCGGCTCTGACCTTCCTTCCATCGAGGGGATTTATCGCACTCGCTGCCTCAAAAAGGCTGGCAGTATCATCCAAGACCCACACCATCCTGGCCACACACTCATCTCCCTGCTACCTTCAGGTAGAAGGTACAGGAACCTGAAGGCTGCAACAACCAGGTTCAGGAATAGCTACTTCCCCACAGCCATCAGGCTATTAAACCTGGCTCGGACAAAACTCTGATTATTAATAACCACTTTCTGCTATTTGCACTTTATCAGTTTATTTATTCATATGTGTATATATTTATATCATGGTATATGGACACATTTATCTGTTTTGTAGTAAATGCCTACTATTTTCTGTGTGCTTAAGCAAAGCAAGAATTTCATTGTCCTATACAGGGATACATGACAATAAACTCACTTGAACTTGAACTTGAACTTAATTCTCAACACTGGTGACCTGCAGGGATGTGTTCTCAAACCCCTACCATAATCCTTATATTCTCACAACTGTGCAGCCAAATGCAGCTCTAACTCACTTTACAAGTTTGCAGATGACACCCCCGTTGTGGGCTGGATTATGAATAATGATGAGATGAGGTACAAAAGGAGATAGAGAATTTAACAAAATGGGGTCAGAAACCACAACTTCTCCCTCATTATCAGCAAGATGAAGCTAGTTATCAACTTGAGGAAACATGCCCCCATCAGCATCAATGGTGCAGGACTGGAAATGATTGAGACCTTCAAATTTCTTGGCATTAATATTACCAATGATCTGTCGTGGACAAACCACATTGACATCCAAGAAGGCACAGCTACACCTCTATTTCCTCAGGAGACTTGGAAATTCAGCATGGCTCTAATGACTCTTACAAACTTCTGCAGATGCGCCATAGAAAGAAGGGTTTCGACCCGAAACGTTGCCTATTTCCTTCGCTCCATAGATGCTGCTGCACCCGCTGAGTTTCTCCAGCTTTTCTGTGTACCATAGAAAATATACTGTCAGGTTGTATTACATCTTGGTTTGGGAACAACTCTGCCCAAGACTGCATGAAATTGCAGAGTTGTGGATGTAGCCTGTCCAGTAAACCAGCCTCTGGTGCACATTAAGCACGCATGGTGCGTGGTGACGTAGGCAGTGTTGCGCACGGCGCCCCAGGATTTTGGGATGTACAAAATCTTTGCACGCCATCTGCGTGATGCGCAAACAACGTCCAAGTGGGACAGGCCCTTTACACAGACTCCTGGCCATTGACCCCCATCTACACTTCATGTTGCCTCAGAAAAACAGTCGACATAACCATAGACCTCTCCACCCTGGTCATCCCTTGCTCCTGTCAAGAAGGTACAGAGAAGATTGGAAGCGTGCACCACCAGACTCAAGAACAGCTTCTTCCCCTCTTATCAGGCTTCTGAATGGTCCTTCCTTAACCCAAGCGACTTTCCAATTCACCTCTACCCCATAGTGGACATTGGACATTGTCTATCAAACTAGGGTGCTGCAATGCTGAAAACTATATTCAGCACTCTGTACCTTCCCCTTTGCTCTACCTATTGTACGAGTTTGATTTGATTGCATTTATGTATAGTATTATCTGACCTGATTGGATAACCTTTTCACTGTACCAAGGTACAAGTGACAATATTAAACCTAAACTTGGTGAAGGGAGACTCTGCAATGCCGGTGAACAGCCTGAACACCAAAACATGATCGTGCCCTCTTCTTGATGGTACCGACTTTACTCAGTCGGTGGGTACATTCAAGACTACAACTGGTAGGTATTTTGAACACCATGTCAGAGTGCAGGGAACTGGGTAGTGAGATGGTTAAGGTCAGGATGACCAGGATGACACTGGGTCAGTTGTGAAATGATTGAATGCCTGAGAAAGCTCATGGATTAATATTCTTGCTCCAATGTCTTGCATCCTGACCACCAGCGAGAAGTCGTTCAATGGACAACTGCTGTTTCTCAACATCTCTCTCAGCTGAAACAGACCCGAATCTGAGAATGAAAATCAAAAATCTGCAGATGCTGGAAATCTGCAATAAAACAGGAAATGCTGGAAGCACTCAGGCAGGCCAGGGTGTATGTGAGAAAAGAAACTAAGTCAATGTTTCAGGCCCAGTCCCTGTGTCAGCACTGGGAAAGAGAACACAACAAGTTAATTCTCTGAAGATAGACACAAAATGCTGGTGTGACTCAGTGCGACAGGCAGCATCTCTGGAAAGAAGGATGGGTGACGTTTCAGGTTCAGAAGGGTCACCCATTCCTTCTCACCATAGATGTTGCCTGTCTCGCTGTGTTACTCCAGCATGTTGTGTCTATCTTTCATTTAAACCAGCATCTGCAGTTCCTTTCTACACAAGTTCATTTTCTATAAGAGAGGAGGTGGAAGAGGAATGGGTAGAACAGAGGGGCTGATATTGTGAGTCCAAATGGAGTAAAAGGGGCAGCTACCGTATATCCACATTATGCATCTTTGTCAGTATGGTATCGTTAATAGCTAGATGATGCCAAGCTAGTCTGCACAAACAGAATGAGGAGACAGCCAAAATGATGACAGGCATCATTTTATTCAGACTATGGATTAACACAATCTGCAGGTATGGTCTCTGAAGATTGTTAATTTACAAAATGTTGCACTTTGCATCATGCTATTACTGTGCATGGCTTGTGAAGTGTTTGGCTGATAGGACAGCTAAAGCAAGCAGTCGAGTCTCCAATACCAAAATCAAAGATTTGATACAGCATTTTACAGCCAAATAATGACATTGTTGTTACTGTGAATGATTACAATCCCGATTTATCAAGCCAAACATCAATGAATGGTGTAGTTCTTCCAGCAGCTTAATGAGTAAATGCGTCATGCAATATGGTAACAATTACATGGGCTGGAAAGGTCCAAGTTTAGTGCAGAACTATGTTATGATAACTGGAGCACTATTTGGCCTCAATCCTTTGGGTGAAAGAACATGAGAGAAAGACTTGAATTACGGTGAAATGACCCTGACTGGAATGTACATTGTTGTCGATTTCGGTTGGAACTGAATTGGGCTCAAATGTGACGCCTTCCTCTTGATCAAGGCCATATGTATCCGATCTGGGCAGGCAATCAGCATTGATGGGAATATTCTCACTCTCAGGAAAGTAGTGGAGAAATTTGAATGAAGGAGACCTATTAATTTATTACGGATGATGAGAAGTTTAATTTACATAGCTGTCACTGGTGAGGTTGACAAGAGTTTTCAAGAGGCACACAAAAATGCTGGAGAAACTCAGTGGGTGCAGCAGCATCTATGGAGTGAAGGAAATAGGCAACGCTTCGGGCCAAAACCCTTCTTCAGACTCTTCAAGTTGAAGAAGTTCTCCTATTTCCTTCGCTCCATAGATGCTGCTGCACCCGCTGGGTTTCTCCAGCATTTTTGTGTACCTTCGATTTCCCAGCATCTGCAGTTCCTTCATAAAGAGTTTTCAAGATATGTCTTGGTTTACAATAGAAAAAACAATTAAAATTGAGCTTAAGACAGGGTCTGTTCAATATCTGTGCCTTGCTATACGTCCATTTTGTACTTCGTGTCACCTGAATGGAACCAGAAAATTATCGAAAGTGTTTTACTTAGAATCGGCCCATCTTTCATACCAATCAAAGAACGACTTTGATCTCATCCCACATCCCAGTGCCAGCTCCTTAGCTCTGCAGTCTTCTGCAATGCTGTGAAGTGTGTACAGTGCTCAAGCTATGGCTTAATTAGTGTTGTATACTGTGCTGGAATGATGCTTATTCATGCATTCTCCACCTCAGCAGATAAATTGTAACATTTTGGTTTGTCTTTTTAACCACCTTATTACCACGTCCTGATACTTTTAGGGATCTGTGCAAATATGTCAAGATTCATCTATTCTCTACACCTTCTATTCACAATGTACCCCTGTATTCGCTTTAGGCTCATTGGACATCCTCAAACACAATACCTCACACGTTTCTAGTTTACATTTTAGAAAAGAACTAAGTGAAGAATATTTGGACAAATTATAGATTATTTACTGTTAACAAGAATGCATCAGTACAAAGCCATGTCACTATCTCCAATCACAATGCAGATAGCTCCACTCAATAAGGTTTACAGAAACCAAAAACCCATGTTTACATTGTTACTGACAGCCACAAATTCACTCATTTGCTCTGTACTTTCTCCATTTGCACCCCACCATGTGAGCACATGGTTAGCCACTTTTTCTAATCACATTGTGTCTTCTACTGTTTTTTTAAAATTGTGAGCTAATTCAAAATCTCACTCAGAGAGGCAACAGGCAGGAATACAGTGCATTCGGAAAGTATTCAGACCCCTTCACTTTTTCCACATTTTGTTACGTTACAGCCTTATTCTAAAATTGATTTAATTCATTTTTTTAAATCATCAATCTACACACAATACCCCATAATAAAAAAGTGAAAACAGGTGTTGAAATGTTTGCAAAGTAATTAAAAGGAAATAACTGAAATATCACATTTACATAAGTATTCCTTTGTTATGACACTCAAAATTGAGCTTAGGTACATCCTGTTTCCATTGATTATCCTTGAGATGTTTCTACAACTTGCTTGGAGTCCACCAATGGTAAATTAAATTGATTGGACATGATTTGGAAAGGTCCCACAGTTGACAGTGCATGTCAGAGCAAAAACCAAGCCATGAAGATGAAGGAATTGTCTGTAGACCTCGGAGACAGGATTGTGTCGAGACATAGATCTAGGGAAGGGTATAAAACAACTTCTGCAGCATTGCAGGTCCTGAAGAACACAGTGGCCTCCGTCATTCTTAAATGGAAGAACTTTGGAACCACCAGGACTCTTCATAGAGCTGGCCGCCCGGCCAAACTGAGCAATCGGGGGAGAAGGACCTTGATCAGGAAGGTGACCAAGAACCCGACGGTCACTCTGACAGAGCTCCAGAGTTCCTCTGTGGAGATGGGAGAACCTTCCAGAAGGACAACTATATCTGCAGCACTCAACCAATCAGGTCTTTATAGTAGAGTGGCCAGATGGAAGCCACTCCTCAGTAAAAGGCACATGACAGCCCGCTTGGAGTTTGCCAAAAGGCACCTAAAGGACTCTCAGACCATGAGAAACAAGATTCTCTGGTCTGATGAAACCAAGATTGAACTCTTTGGCCTGAATACCAAGAGTCACCTACGGTGGAAGGCACCGCTCATCACCTGGCCAATACCATACCTACGGTGGTGGCAGCATCATGCTGTGGGGATGTTTTTCAGCAGCAGGAACTGGGAGACTAGTCAGGATCGAGGGAAAGATGAACGGAGCAAAGTACAGAGAGATCCTTGATGAAAACCTGCTCCAGAGCGTGCTGGACCTCAGACTGGGGTGGAGGTTCACCTTCCAACAGGACAATGACCCTAAGCACACAGCCAAGACAACACAAGAGTGGCTTTATGACAAGTCTGTGAATGTCCTTGAGTGGCCCAGCCAGAGCCCGGACATGAACCCAATTGAACATCTCTGGAGGGACCTGAAAATAGCTGTGCATCGACGCCCCCCATCCAACCGGACAGAGCTTGAGAGGATCCGCAGAGAAGAATGGGATAAATTACCCAAATACAGGTGTGCCAAGCTTGTAGCCTCATACCAAAGAAGACTTGAGGCTGTAATCACTGCCGAAGGTGGCTCATCAAAGTACTGAGTAAAGGGTCTGAATACTTATGTAAATGTGATGTTCCCGATGTTGGGGGAGTCCAGAACCAGGGGCCACAGTTTAAGAATATGGAGTAAGCCATTTAGAACGGAGACGAGGAAACAGTTTTTCTCACAGAGAGTGGTGAGTCTGTGGAATTCTCTGCCTCAGAGGGCGGTGGAGGCAGGTTCTCTGGATGCTTTCAAGAGTTAGGTAGGGCTCTTAAAAATAGCAGATTCAGGGGATATGGGGAGAAGGCAGGAACTGGGTACTGATTGGGGATGATCAGCCACGATCACATTGAATGGCGGTGCTGGCCCGAAGGGCCAAATGGCCTACTCCTGCACCTATTGTCTATTGATATTTTAGTTATTTATTTTCAATTACTTTGCAAACATTTCTAAACAACTCTTTTTTGTTTTTTTTATGATGGGGTATTGTGTGCAGATTGATGATAAAATAAATGAATCTAATCCATTTTAAAATAAGGCTGTAACGTAACAAAATGTGGAAAAAGTGAAGGGGTCTGAATACTTTCTGAATGCACTGTACATCAGACGTCTGAAGAAGGGTTTCGGCCCAAAACGTTGCCTATTTCCTTCGCTCCATAGATGCTGCTGCACCCGCTGAGTTTCTCCAGCTTTTTTGTGCACTGTACATCACTTTGGTTTAGCAGAGAATTCCTTTCTGGCAATCACATTAAACACCTAAGGACAACGATCCAAACTGGGCTTGGTTTGCAAAGTGTTGTACAACTCTACTGTCTGGAGAAGGGTCTTGACCCGAAACGTCACCCATTTCTTCTCTCCAGAGATGCTGCTTGTCCAGCTGAGTTACTCCATTATTTTGCGTCTATCTTCAGTTTAAACCAGCATTGCAGTTTCTTCATACACACACCAGACTACTAAATATATTCCCCAGTCAACATTCCCTAACCTGCCCAGAAAAACTATTTTAACAATTGCACCTAGCTTCAGAATGATCCATTTGGCTTTACTTTCTCTTACCGGGAGCAGAACTCGCTTCAGTGAGAGTAAAAAAAACCCAAAAAAAACAGCAATGCTGGAAATTTAAATAAAAACAGAAAATACTGGCAATATTTAGGCACATTTGTGAAATGAGAAACAGGTCGAACATTCCAAATCATAAGAGTCTTTGACATGAAACATAAACTCTGTTTCTCTTCCCACAGATGCAACCTGACCTGTTGAATGTTTCCAGCACTTGCTGTTTTTATGTATTGATTCAGACTGGGTAACCACGGGAGAGAAGTGGCAAAACATGCAGTGAGTCTTACTCCATCTGTCATCCAGACGAATATTTACTTTTGCTCACGATGTATTTTTCTTGTTAAAATAAATGTTTTTTAACCATTATGTACAACCGTTAGCTCATATGCTGGTTCTCTCCCACTGGTCTGCTGAATATTTTTATCCCCAACTGAAGGCAACCTCGGGATCAACAATATTACTTGACATCTCTAAACCTGCTCTCTTCAAAGTACATTTTCCACTACACCGTTTGAAGATATTTCAGGATTATCTTTAAAGAATAGTCTGGAAGACAAAACAAATGGGGCCCACACACATGTCCTCTCCTATACTTGAAACAAGCAAACAGTTATAAACCAGGTATCTTCAGGAAACAGCGCTGTCCTCAAAAGGCTGACAGACAGTGCAGTCACTGGATCGTGAGTCATCAACACCTCGCTCTGAGGCAGCAGCAAACCTTAAATCAGCCTCTAGTGGGTAATTAAATCACATCAGTGAATCCTGAGATGTTTAATCTTTCTCAACCATTAAATAGAAAGTAAATTACACAGCAATATAGACAATTCAAGGAATCTTTTTTCTAGAAATAGCCAGTTGTCAATCAGATTCCGTATTAAAAGAAAATTGTATTGTCACAAATCTGTCAGTCTCAGATCCCATGTTTCCACTGATATATTCTTAACAGCGCGTTAAACCTTTATTTAATTGTTAATGAAAAGGGTAAATGGGTTTCAATGAGGCACTCAGTGAACCTTTGCACTGTGGAAACTTTATATTGGTCTTGTAGATGTTTTATTGCTTGTGTGTCCTTGCCTCTTGCGGAAACGCATCAAAAGTAAGTGTTATGTTACAACATGCATCATAGGTTAAGGCAGCTTGAAAACAATTTCTTCCTGCAGCACCAACACATTGTGGGGCAGGCAGCACAGGCACTAGCATCTTTCTGCAAGAGCTTCAACGTGGAAGGGGTGGGAAGACACTGAGTGGAAACCAGAGAGGGGAAGGGAACTAAATGTCTCCCTCCAAGCATCACCGACTATCTCTGAATATTGGATATAGCATAAGGAGTGAGAAAAAACATGGGACGGTTTGAGAATCTTTTTATCTCACCATCAACATGGAAAATAGGGACTTTTTAGACATTTTTGCTCAAATTTACCAAAATTGGCTAAATTTCTTAATAAAGCAACTTTCACTGCCTTTGCACCTTAAGAGTCGATAAATTATGTTTTTTTGCCAATACATTTTAAATGTTATGGTCAACTGCATTTTATCTCAATTTCCTTTTTCATCATGTAATGGTCATTTACTTTGCGAAGATGGATAGCATATAATGACTGTTTGAAAGCCAATAGGCTCCAGCAGGTTGATTGTACAACAAATTCTCATGTATCGAGTAATTATGCATTCAGAATTCTGATGCAATTGGCAAACATTTCTAAGAATATTAAGCAATTTTTTAATCCAATTTTTTTCTAAAACACTAATCTGAGTTGCTGTGCGATCCTGTTCAAACTTGGTCTCCCAGCAGCCTGCATCTCAGCCCATCATCAGACCCTCATGGGTGGTTATAGGTGGTGGTGGTCCCACTTGTCTTTCGTGAACTGTACTGCTCTTCTCCCATCCATCCACTGTATAACACAGGAATGCAGCAAATACAAAACTTGTTACTCTGACATTGAAAATGATGCTTTCATCTGGTTTTATTCTGAGGATAAAGGAACGTTTACATGAATACCACGGCTGAAGACAGGAGTCTGTTGGAAATTCCCACACTCTTGGTGGATAAACTTGTGAATGGAAATATTTTTGTTATTTTTCTCCCTGCCAAAGTGACATGTTCTAATGCAGCACATAAATCAGGGTGTGATACAGCAGGTAAAAACGAGCTGGCGTGATTCTACGAGAAGACTGATTTTGACAAATGAAAAAAGTATTCAGTCAAATAATCCATCAAACTCAATCTTTAGTATTTATTATGCATGGAAAAAGGTGATGTTGGTGAAAAGTACGGCCTCGTCATGTTGAGCAAGGGTCAATTCTTGAAGCTTTCGAAGGATTTTGTGTGCATAATGACAAGCAGATTGATAGAGAGGCGTGCAGCAGGGGTGGTGAATGTGTAAAGAAATCTTGAACTCTACGAGTGCTGAAACTCCTGGGAAAAATAACTCTCAAGACATGAACAGAAATTAAATATATTCTAACCATTATACCCTGACGGAAACAGTTCTCAGTGACAGGCAGATTAGTGGCAGTAATTGCCAGATCGCATGTGGTTAAACGGGTTCTTAAACATGAAATGACTTCTCGTGTCCTAGTTCTTATCCACAGTTCAAGCGAGGGACCTTCAAATGAGGTGACAGACAGCTTTGTTACATGGGCACTGATCACTAAGCAAAACCAAAATGCTGGAGGAACTCAGGGGTCCAAGCAGCATCTGCAATGGGAGTGGACAGAGAAGGATTCGTATCGAGACCCTTCTTCAGGCACTGGTCACCTATTAGATTTACTGCTCCTGTGCTGTTCTTAGCAACTCGCTACTTTCCTTTCAAACAAGCATTGCAACCATTCTCATTAAATAGGAACAAACCTCACCATTAATAAATCATCAGGTTTGGGGTGAGCAGTTCCGTTATACTCTTTTCCCGATTTTAATTGATTTCACTTATTTTTGCTGATGCAGTGAAGAATCCTGAAGATGATAGTGTAAAGAATGTTAAGTAACAATTAGTAGATCAGTGGTACAGATCGCGGAGACCTGTCACTCAAACATCTCAGATCTTTTTAGATTTTGAGAGTATGGAAACAGGCCATTCTGCCCATCGGGTCCACGCCGACCATTGATCACCTACCTGTTCATGCTAGTTCTGTGTTATCCCACTTTCTCATCCACTCCCTACACACCTGGGGCAATTTTACAGAGGACATTCAACCTCGTTTTTGGGACGTGGGAGGAAACTCAGGGAGAGTGTGCAAACTCCACACAGACAGCACCCGGAGTCAGGATCGAATCCGGGTCTCTGATACTGCGCGGCAGCAGGCCTACCAGCTGCGCCACCGTGCCGCCCCCTGAGAACAACCCACCAGTTCAGATCATTATCCAGCCGTGTCAAACAAGCTGTTCATTTTGAAAGATGCAGAACCGTTTATCTTAAAAAAGACAGCCAGACCTCTGCTCATTTCCAGGGGAACAGGTTTTAATTGATCTCTATCACCACACAACAGTGATCACAAATTCTGACCCTCTGCTGTGTGTGTTTGATGTATCGGACACCCTCGGTCCAGTGGACATTAAATCAGCTAAACATGACAGAGCCTCGGGCATACACATGATAAACATCAGAATTATACAGAAATGGGAACAAGATCTGAATACTGATTAAGGACAGAGTTTGGGTGCCTCATAATTAATTGTAATATTTCAGATAAATCAGTAGTGTGCTCCCTGTAGCCGGTGATAATCAAAATAACACAGATTGAAGATTGGTGATGGTCAAAAGTCACTGTATAGGCCACAGTCAGCAATACCCAGGGCTTTAAATGGTTGTACATTTAGACAGTGTGCAACATCATTCTATGTTCCTGCTTCATTCAACCCTCCCACAATAGGGCTCCTACAGCCTTAGAACATAGAACAGGCCAGCACAGGCCAGCACAGAACAGCACAGTGCAGGAATGGGCCCTTTGGCCCACAACGTTTGCGATGAACATGATGCCAAGTTAAACTGATCCCATCTACCTGTACATGATCCAAAGCCCTCTGTTCCTTCCACTTCCACATGAGTATCTAAAAGCCTCTTAAATACCACTAATGTATCTGCCTGCTCCACCAACCCTGGCAATATGTTTCATGGCCCCCACAACTCTGGGGAAAGAAACTGCCCAGTACATCTCCATTACACTTTTCCCCTCTCACCATCGAGCTATGCCCTCTAGTTTTGGATATTTCTACCCTGGGAAAAAGGTTCTGACTGCTTCTCATGATTTTATAGACTGACTTTTGTCGCCCCCCCCCCCCCCCCCCCCCACCCCCCGCCAATCTTTGCACACCCCCAATCCTTTCCACTCATCACTTCAATTTCATGTATTTTGTGTTTTTATGACAGATTAATTTGCCTCCTGGGATAAATCAAGTTCTATCGTATTGTATTGTACTGTATATACTTCTGTCAGTCTCCCCTTAGCCGCCAACATTCCAGACGGAAAGAAGAGGCTTGTTTTTGTTCAGGTTTCAGAAGTTATGGGCAGGGCATTAGTCAAACCAAGATTCCAGCAGAACATTTTCAACTAGTCTGAGGTTCGACACTGTTTGGCCCTGGCTTTGCCGAGCCCTGGAGCACACACACTCATTCACTACTTCCTGCATTCACAACGTGATCTCCACAGATAGAAACATAGAAAGTAGATGCAGGAGTAGAGGCCATTCGGCCCTTCGAGCCTGCACCGCCATTCAATATGATCATGGCTGATCATCCAACTCAGTATCCTGTACCTGCTTTCTCTCCATACCCCCTGATCCCTTTAGCCACAAGGGCCACATCTAACTCCCTCTTAAATATAGCCAATGAACTGGCCTCAACTACCTTCTGTGGCAGAGAATTCCAGAGACTCACCACTCTCTGTGTGAAAAATGTTTTTCTCATCTCGGTCCTAAAGGATTTCCCCTCTATCTTTAAGCTGTGACCCCTTGTCCTGGACTTCCCCAACATCGGGAACAATCTTCCTGCATCTAGCCTGTCCAACCCCTTAAGAATTTTGTAAGTTTCTATAAGTGTTCACATTGACTGGAGCCCAGCTTGGAAGTAGATGCTGAGTTATAGAACTAACTACTGACAGACTTTCCTACCAACTGGAGATGTTCTGCAGTGTGGGGAAGTGATTGGGATGGGTTGGGGTAGAGGGATGCTGGTGGGATACTTTGATGTTAGATAGAGCTCTTAAAGATAGCGGAGTCAAGGGATATGGGGAGAAGGCAGGAACGGGGTACTGATTATGGATGATCAGCCATGATCACATTGAATGGCGGTGCTTGCTCGAAGGGCCGAATGGCCTACTCCTGCACCTATTGTCTAAATGAATTCTGAATGCTTAATTCTGAAAATCTGAACCTATGGTCATAACATGTCTGATGAAGGGCATCAACCCGAAACATCACCCATCCCATCTCTCCAGAGATGCTGCCTGAACCGCAGAGTTACTCCAGCCTTTTGTGTCTATCTTTTGTTTACATTTATTGTCACATGAACGGAAGTACAGTGAAAAGCTTTGTTTTGCATGATATCCAAACAAATCAGCTGTACCAGACATAAATACCATCAGTTCAAACTCAAGTACAATTGATACAGCAAAGGGGAAGATAAGGAGTGCAGACTATAGTTCTCCACATTGCAACACATCAGTTCCATAGACAAAGTCCAATGTCCTCAACGAGGTAGAGCAGAATCGAACGCTACTTTAGCTTCTGGTTCAGAAGCTTGATACAGAAGGGAAGAAGCTTTGCTGTGCTCAGGCAAGGATCTTTTCACCTTCTACCACAGCATGAGGCCTTTTGGCACACGGTGGCTTTGATGGGGGGCAGCAAGCCCAGTCTCAGTCTCCTGGCTACAGTACAAACCAAGTCTACCCACTCACAATGAGAACATGTGTTGAATGAATATGTAAATCCATGGGGATTTCATTACTTCAGTGGGGCTTGTGAGTGTTTTAGTGTTTCCCCTTATCTTCATTAGCTCAGATTGAATTTCCTGGTTCATTTGGTTCAGGGAATGAATGCATCAACGGCCTCAGTCACATTTGACGTTATATAGAAAATCAGTGTGTATTTTGTTCTACTTTAGCTTAATTTACATACCAGTTGCATAATACTAGTATTTCCCCCATCGCTGGATACCAAGCACTAGTTACCAAGTGACCCAATATCTCTCCCATCTTCTTTACCAGAACTCCTTTAAAAAAGGGAGTCAGTCAACCGAAACATATTGACTCTATTCGCTTGAAAGCTGTGCTTGTCCAGGCTAATATCCTGCCACTTTTTATAGACAAAGGGAAAGCATTTTCAGATTTGAATGTTAGCACCAGAATCTTCTCAACCCACCCTCCTCTGTGCATTTATGTTTTCACAATTAATCAATACAGCGTGGAAGAGGAAAGTGGGAGGGGTGGGGAGAGATTGCTTAAAGCTGGTGGAAAGATTTCATTCAAAGCAGTGGAAAGAGGTACTGGGTGATGTGGGAATGAACCGAGAAAAGGGGTAACGCAGAGTCCACGCTGTTTGCTTCAACTTTCAGCTACAGCCCAAGACTTTGATGCAAAGCAGAGGTCAGGCTCCCCCACCAAAAGGAAATCTGGACATCCCGGGATCCAGGGTGAACGTCAAAGGTCAGGACCGTCACCAGAACTTCCTCTCAACGTGCAGCACTGGAAAACAAATCAGAAATAAACAAATGAATCAGATCCCCGTGGCAGGAGGGAGGAAGGAGACAAGAAACGTTCTCAAAAGAAATCCTGTGAAATAAAACAATCTCACAGATGGAGGGTCAGGAGGAAGATACAATGACCTTCAGGGGTCACGCTAGTTGAGAATGGGATTTACTATTGAATATCCGAAACAAAATACTGTTGAATCTGGTCTTTCAGTATTGAGATTTATGAGGTTTAGTTTAGTTTTGTTTAGTGATACAGTATAGAAACAGGCCCCGTCTCCAAGTCCACACCGACCATCGATCACCCATTCACATGAGTTTCATATTATCCACCACAGCATTCATCACTGTGGTGGATGTTTTGTGTAAATTTTTTATTGTGGTTGTGTGTTCTTTATTACTGTACCGCTGCTGGCAACCCAAATTCCACCGCCCTTGGTTGTGTGGCAATTCAATTATATCAAATTATATCATTAAACTTGTTAAAAATAATTAAAGAGACCAATATGTTGGCACATTCTGTTGATTTTAATGGAATGGTTATGAACTGGTAGGACTTGGAAAGGAGGGAATCTCAGCCAGGCTGTAAAAAGTTAGACATGCAGAGGGAGCAAAGTCAGCAGGAGAGGCATTTCCAGGATAAGTCGATTGGCATCTCAATATATCATCAGCTGAGCTTTTGATATCAGATTTGTTTAACAGCGATACCTAACAATTTAACAAGATTAAAATAATGAGGGCATATTGTGCATGTTCCAAGCTACCTTGATTGAACCTCTGTGACTGCAGTATTATTAAGTGACGTTCACAGGCTCCAACTGATGACCAATTAAAGATCCAGTTTGGCAATCGGACTGACAGAAATTTGGGAATTATGAGTAGAGCAGGGAGTGGGAATGTTAGGTGGAATATAGCTATACACTTGTAAAATAGAGTGAAATATGCTTCTAACCAGCTCGCATTGGAGCTTAAGGTAAATTGAGGTACATTTTAATTTGGGTCTCAAGAGTTAAAATGGAGTTGGAGATAAATAGACACTGATTTGCCTGCTGCCGTTTTAACCAGGGGCTACCACTAGGCATTGCGGGCATCTGTTTACCACTGAGGGCATCATTGAGTCACGGTCAACAACACTGGTTGTGATGGAAGTGGTCACCAAGCACCCTCCCAAATAAGATATTCTTTATGTTATTTCTCTGGTTGGGTTCATGGTTGGCGAGTGTTGACAAATCACCTCGGCCACCACTTTGGTTCTTTGGTCTCGTTCTTTCTCATTCTGGGAGGAAAACTGCTTAATGTGTGAAAGGTACAGAATTCAAACCCTGGACTAAGCCATTTGGGTGGCCCAGCTGGTAGAGCTGCTGCCTCTCAGTGCCTGATTTCAATCCTGATCTCGGGTGTTCTCTGTGTGGAATTTGCATGTTCTTCTTGTGATCTTCTGGATTTCTTTTGGGTGATCCGGTTTCCTCCTACATCTCAAAAATGTGCGGGTTTGTAGGTTAATTGGCTTCTGTAAATTGCCCCTAGTGCGTAGGTCACAGACCCCTTTTACGGGTGGTTGGTGTGGACCCGGTGGGCTGAAGGGCATGTTTCCACGCTGTATCTCCAAACCAAACTGAAGCTGCAGACTTGACAAAGCTGCCCAATAGGAGTCATTCTGAGCATGGAGACAATTAAGGGAGGGCTGTTGTTTCAATCTTCTATCTCAAGCAAGTTGATAATTCCAATTCAACAGCCAGTTCGCATCTTAAATCCCTCTAACCAGCGGCAATGAAACTTGATGTTACTGTCTGGTCATTTGTGCATGAAAACATCACAATTTCTATTTAGGAGAGCTGCAAACTAAGCTGCGTTAATATCCCCAACATCCCCAATTCTCCTGCAGAGCTGAGATTCATTCAATACATTAAATCCCAGTGCTAGCTTGAGATGTATTTCTCTGTAATGCTTGTAAACTGTTGCAGATTTTCTACCCGACGTGAACATTACATTTTGGTTCAGTTTCCAATCAATTCATTGCAACATCAGTGCCTACTCCACGAGGTGGTGAGATTTGCAGTGATTGATTAACACTGGCGTGTTGGGTGAAAGTCAACAACATTAGGCATAGCACCTTGCTCTGTGTTACGATACCAAAGAGGAAGCATTGAATTTTAGTCATACAGCAAGTCTGATGCTGTTGGAACTATTGTGAATGACTTCAGGAGAGATGTGGCCAAGCTCTCTTTAAATGAAAAAGACAAAAATCTACACGTAACTATGACCAATGACACAAGTATTAAGTAACGGTTGTCTCTGATTTTCTCTCATATCTTTGCAGCTGGATATAAACAACTTATCTCAGTTATCTGCTGATGCAGAGTTGTGTAATCTGTGTAATACAGTTGTGTAACACTGGTTGTGTAATCTACTTACAGTTTCTTTCTGCAAGTCATGTGAAAAGAGCAATATTTTTTTCACTGGCACGATAGCCCCTACTGGTGCATTAAGGTTTGGGAGAGATTTCATTGCTTAAAAAAAGTACAATAATAATAAAGAGGGTCTCATCCCGAAACGATACCTATCCATGTTCTCGAAGGATGCTGCCTGATCCATACTTTTATTTTAAGCTGCCTCCTTTTAATTAGTCAACATTTGGTTTGCAGGCGGATATTTCACTGAGTATTCACGAAAAAATGCGTTGTAGTTATTTAGTGTAGGCAAGGGGCTTGAAAAAGAACG